>NC_085136.1:40472298-40627298 GCF_035046485.1 Aedes albopictus
GTGCTGGACAAATAAAAAGGTTGATAAAAAATTAAATTATAGGAAAAGGAAGGCTCCCAGATGGATGCGGCAATCCATCTATGTTTGGTTGTAGAAGTTTGTGTCTTTTTGATATATTAGAGGGTTTTTTTATATTTGTGTCGAAGAGAAAAATGGGTTTAGGCAAACGCAATTTTTTTTGCTGTAGTTGGACTATTGAATTGAAGTGGAAACTACATGTTGAAATGCTTTGACACATAATAGCACGTGTTCGATGAATTTGAATTGGGAGAAGTTATAAATCCACGCGCTCTTTCGGTAATCAAACCAACGACTCCCTTTTCACTAGGCTTCTCTACATCTAAGCTACGCAGCAACTTAAATGTGTTCCTTATGTAGCTCGCTGCTTCTCGCATTCTTATTGTCCATAATATGGAATTAGATGAAGATTTTTCTGGAATTTTCTTAGGATTCTTTAAGAGTCTCCTTCAGAAATAGATTTCAAGATTCCATCAGAAATATTTTCCGGGATTCATTCAAGGATTACTCCCGGGATCCCTTTAAGGATTGCAGGGGAGATTACTTCTGGAATTTCTTCTTGGTTTCCTTCCACGATTTCTTCGAAGATTCCTGGATTTCTTTGATTTATCCCAATTTTCTTTAGGAATTTCAGGCATGTCTCCCGAGTTTTTTAATAAGACTCGCTTCCAAATGGGATTTTAAACTGGATTTGTTCCCAAATTCCTTCAATAATGTCTTGTTGGGTTGCTTCATTGATTGAGACTAGCATGACATAAGACTAGCATCTTTCAGAGATTTCCCTCGGTATTTTTTAGAGGGGGTCCTTACGGGTTTCCCTCCAAAACTCCTTCATTAATTCCTCCCGGGATCCCTTTAAAGATTTCCCATACCTAGTATGTCTTCCAGGATGCCTTCTGGAATACTATTTGAGATTTCTTCAAGGATTCATCTTACAAGACTTTGTGTTGGCTGGGAAGTTGAATGAGCACTATGTTTAGTTTATGTGCTCAAGCGACATGTACTTTCACTAGATTACATATTGTAACTGCAAGTTAAGTAGAAGCCCCAGTTTTCATTCAACTGTTAAGGGCGAACGAGACGGTAGAGGAAATATCCGCCATTGCTCTGTTGTTACTAAGATGGTACATAATCTCAGATTCTACTTAATATTTTGCAACAAAAACCTATCATTGTGTATGCTCACGTGCAGTGCATATGCTGATTTTCAGTATCTTCAGTACGATGGAACTCGAGATTACCATCTTCAAAATCGCGAGGCAAATTGTTAGAAAAAGACGGAAGATAGGAAAAATAACGCGGTGTCCCGTTTCACCTTAAGCAAGTTCTGTTTCAGCTTGAGCGTTATGTCAACTTGAAAAATGAGCATTCACTATGCAACATTGAAATATTCATGTTATTAAGTGATGTGAGTAATGCGTAGAATTCCAGTTGTAGGACGCTAGACTAGAGGGGTCAAACAAAAACATTACACAATTGTAACAAACCATGATATTGTGATATACTCATGTTCAACATTTTTGGTGCATGTACAATATTATAACTCAGTGGTATCACATTGTGTTATAAATGTTGTTTAATAACTCAACTAATATAATTTAGTTTTGATTCTTTGATATTCAGGAAACAGCATTACTAAACTGTATCAAATTTTGAAAGGAACTAGTTCATATCACATTTTGTTATAATTTTGATCAGATTATAACAAAATAAGTTTTTATCTTGATTAGGCTGGTGTACTGTTTGTCACAATTTTAGTTAGTTTAACATCATTCTTCATCTAGTTTGTAACATTATCAGGTAGAGAAAAATATAAAAACATTATAACACAATATGATATAAACTTGATATAAATTTCTAATCGAGCAGATATGCGCAGAAATTAAACTGAGGGGGAAATTTCTCAAGAAATTCTTCTAGACATTTTTCAAAAAATTCTTCTAGGAATTACTCTACGAATTCCTCCAGAGATTCCTTCAAAAGATGTTGCAGGAGAGTTTTTTTTACGAATATTCAAAGATTTTTTCAGATATTACTCCAAGGTTTTCCCTAAGGCGTTCAGAAATTTTTCAACTAACTGTTTGGGGAAATTATTGTCGGAATTTCTCCACAGGTTCTTTCATGGTTTCTCTCGGGCATTTATTTAGAAATCCCTACAAGAGAATGTTCTGAAAATTCTTCTGGAATTCCCTCACAAGTTCTTCCAGCTATTTCTCTAGGTATTGCTTAGAGTACATTCAGATCTTTCTTCAGAAATTCTTTCAGAATTTTTTCTGCTTTAGGAGTTTTTCAAAAGAATACCTCAGCAATCAAAGCAGAACGTACTTCAAAATCTATGAAATGGCATTTTTCAAGAATTTTCATTGGAAAATTTTCTATTGATACCTGCAGAGGCTTATGCAGTTCTTTCAGGTATTCTTTCAAATGAATTTTTCAAAAAAAAAAATCAAAAATTGTCATAATCTGTAGTGAATTTCTCACGGATATTTTTGTTTTTTTTTTTTCATTTTCTAGGATTTTTTAAGGTATTTCTTCAAGTGCTATTTCAGGGATGTTTGTAGACTGATCTCTTCAGAAATTGGATGAGAAAGTCTTTTGAGAATTCTCCAAATAATTACAAGGCGCATTGCGTGCGCTAATACAGTGATTTTACAGTACTTTCGTATAGGGCCGTATAATGGCCCTATAATCCCAAAGAGGCGAAGCATAGTGCCAATGGTTTTTTCCTCCCTTGTTGGGGAAATTCAACCACTGCATCCAATTAGCTGAACTTTTGTGGCATGCCCGTTTTGATATTCGCATCTAGCTATCTAATTATATACCATGTGACAAGTAATCAGGTTCTGCCACGACTCGTCGTCTCACAGTCAGGTGCAGTGGAATTTCTAAACCCCAAGACCCAAGTGTCAATGGTTACTTGGGTCCTTCAGATGTGTTATCAGGAGGTCTTCCAAGGATTCCTTCAGATTCTCCGGGAATCCCTACAGAAATTACTCAGGTAGTTTTTCCTTGGAATTACTTTCAGAGCTCTTCCAGAAGTTTCTCAAAATTTGTTTCTAGGGTTTAAGGGGTGTCCGGCCATTTGTCCGAATGCCGTTTGGCCGAACGCCATTTGGCCGAATGCCATCTGGCCGAAAGGATAATTTGGCCGAATGCCGTTTGGCCGAATCGTGACCAAAAGGATTCAGAAGAAGTTTTTGACATTCTAACTGCTAATATGATCATCAGAAATATTTTCTTCTATTATTAATAGACTAGTCTTTCTAGTTTTGACATTCAGAGATTAGTTGGCGTTGAAACTGCCTATATTTTATCACATATTTTTCCTTCTTTGACTCATAGGCTGTTCTTTCAAGTTATACTGAGGCTGGGAACAGTGAGCATACACTTGAGTACATCATTATTGTTTCGGCCAAACGACATTCGGCCAAATGGCATTCGGCCGAATGACCCTTTCAGCCAAATGACGTTCGGCTGTACGGCACACGGTGTCAAAATTTCGATTATTATCAAACATTCATGTACCTCGGATTTTTCTTCGAAAATGATTAGTATTTGGGCTATTTATTCATAATCGGAAAACTAGAAAATATTTCATCGGCGAAAATTTTTCCATACATTTTGTATGGGACGTTTTTTGGGCTAAAATAGTAATAATTGATTTTTAGTATGGAAAATAGCCAAAAACTCAGGTAACTCAAATTTTCCCCGATAGAATATTTTCAAATTTTGCATTTATACATTACAGCCGAAATTCTAACATTCTATGAAGAAAAATCCGAGGTACATTAAAGTTCGATAATAATCAAAATTTTGACACCGTGCGGCATTCGACCAAATGGCGTTCGGCCAAATGACCCGGAACCGATTTAAGGAAGTTACTTCGGAAATTTCTTCTGGTATTCTCTTAGACATTAAGACGGGCTTGGTGGTCTAGTGGCTACCGCTTCTGATTCGTAGGCAGAAGGTTCTAAGTTCAATCCCTGGCTCGTCCATTTCCTCATATTTTGTATCTTTTTATATTTTCTCCCTCCTCTCTACATATAGGGGAGACTAAGGAGACTTGATCCCTGGGGAGACTTGTTCCCCCCATACTTGCTCGAAATCAAAAACATTTTTCTTCTAGCATAATTTTTCCAAAACTACTCCTGGATAAACGACTATGTTTTGGCTACAAGTGATTTCGATTGTACACAGATAAAAATATTGAGATTTGCACGTCATGTAAACTTCATTTTACTCATGTAAACTTAGTGTTATGATGGTTTACATGATATATCATGTAAATTTGTGTTATATGTCATGTAAACTCTCAGAGTCATGCTGAATTACATGACATATAATGGAAGTTTACATGATATTTCATGAACTTTACATGATATGTCATGTAAACTTCTATGATATCCCACGCTCCAATCATGTGCATCATATGTCACAGAATTTTACACTCTTTTTTCGATCTGTGTACATTGCATTATTTTTTAACGGCTGATGGTTTGTTTTCAGTCCTTCAGAAATCTTTTAGACAATTCCGAAAAATCTTAATAACTTTGTGAAAATTGAACCAAATCGTGTCAAAATTTCACAGCACATAGTTTAAATAAAATACTTTCAAACTTATTTATCCAAATAAGGCTGTTGTTAACATGTTTTAATTAATTCAGCTTAGTATACACAACAGGGACATGGGGAGACTTGATCCCTCGAGGATTACACACACATTATACATGTGAAAAATAAAATTCTATTCGGAAGCCTCCATTTACTTGGAATTCTAGTCTATTCAACGATAAAATGTGTCAGATAATTATAACTTTAGTACAAACCAAGAAAAGGGGGATCATGTCTCCCCATTTTGAAAATACGGCATATCCTTAAAAATTAAAGGAAATCTTACAATTTCAAACACTCCATATTCATCTAAAATACGAGAAAACTCGAAAAGAAAATGAATAGGAAGACTCTGGAATTATTTTCCCTTTAAATAAACCATGTGCTCAAAGGGGGATCAAGTGTCACCCATTTTTGAAAATTACATCATAAGACATGCCTTCATAAAAACACAGTTTTGAAAACTTTAACAATAATTTAAAGGCCTTCTGTTGAGTATTTACTTGCAATAGATGTTTACCTGCCATTTTGTGCGGAAATCGGATCTAGTTTTGTGTTTTTTCTTAAAGTTTCAGGTAAATTAAGAAAAAGGGATCAAGTCTCCCCAGTCTCCCCTACAACTCATGTATATTCATTTTCCAAATCCATTTCCCTTCCTTCCAACTTTCATAGCACAGTGTCAATCTACAATCTACGCCTATGAGTTATGCAATCATGGAGATATTTTTGGATGAAATTCCAAATAAATTCCCTACAAGTCTTGAAAATTCTCTGCGGATATTGTTGGAAGAATCTCTGAAGGAGTTTCAGAAGGAATCTGAGCAGGATTTTCGAAAAGAATCCCTGCAAGATTTTTACAGTTATCTCCAGTAGATTCTATATAGAAATCTTAAAAGAATTCTTGAATGAATCTTTAGAAGAGTATCTATGGAAATCTAAGGGAAATTCCTGAAGAATCCCAGGTGGAATTTCTGAAAACATCCAGGAAAAATATCTGAGGATACTCTTTGGGAAACCCTTGTATCATTCTCAGCTTATTTTACACCTATTTATTTATTTGAGACATTTCAATGCAATAAATAAAACTTTTCTTACACTTCTATAGGCGCAAAAAGTTAGAACACAAACAAACTGTGTTCAATTGCTTTGATGCTTGCTAGTGTACTCGTTGCAGAACGATGCAAACGAAAATAACAGGCGACTTCTGTAGTAGTGGGCGTGTTGGGCGAATGTCAAATCGCAATCCATCATGGCCAACAGTGCAATGTATCGCGCAGGTTTACCAAAAGATGGCAGTGGCTAGAGTTAGTTACTCAGCGAGAGTCGTTTTTAAGCAGCCTTATAGGCTCATGACAGCTTCAAATAATTCATCTTTTGCTTTGAAGTTCATGTACGTACATAGCAGTGTATGGTTTATGTGTGAGATCTTCACCTATTCCTATCCAGAAGAAGCAAACATCATATATCATATATATATATATATATATTTTTTTTTTTTTATATCATAATAGCCCTGTTTGTCTGTCCGGTGACTAGCCAACCAGACGCAGCACGCGAGGAAATTCTCACAAAATTCTCACAATTCTCACGAACAATAATATATTTGACTCATCAACTCTTTTTAGTATCCGATGCAGAGAACAAAACCAGCGACAACCATAGACAACCAGACACAGCATTTGATGAAAAAATCACAGACAACAGACGTTGAAAATTTTGATTTTTTTTTTAAATATTAGACATTTCAATTATGTTTTACCGTCAGACGCAGAAACAAAACCAGTGACAACCATAGACATCCAGACACAGCATTTGGTGAAAAAATCGCAGACAACAGACGTTGAATTTTTTTATTTTTTTTATTTCACATTTTAATGCTTTTTACTGTCAGATGCAGAAAACAAAATCAGTGACAACCATAAACAACCAGACACAACATTAGATGAAAGAAAAAATCACAGACAGCAGAGGTTGAAATTATTGTTTTTTTTTTAATTTGACACTTTAATGCTTTTTAACTGTCAGATGAAGAAAACAACACCAGTAACACCAGACACAGCATTTGATGAAAAAAATCACAGACAACAGACGTTGAAATATTTGTTTTTTTTTTTTAATTTGATACTTTTAGGCTTTTTATTGTCAGATGAAGAAAACAAAACCAGTGACAACCATAGACAACCAGACACAGCATTTCAAAATCACAGACAATAGACGTTGGAATTGTTTTTTTTTATATTTGACATTTTAATTCTTTTTTACTATCGGATGCAGAAAACAAAACCAGTGACAACCTTTGACAACCAGACACAGCATTTGATAAAAAAAAAAACACACACACACACACACACACACACACACACACACACACACACACACACACACACACACACACACACACACACACACACACACACACACACACACACACACACACAGAGAGAGACAAAATACGCTGAAAATTTTGTTTTTTTTAATGCAGAAAAGAATCTGTTACTCTTAGACAACCGAATGCAGCAGTTACTGGAAATAACACAGATAGCCCTGTTTGTCTGTCCGGTGACTTTACCGAAGTATTTTCAAATGTAAATATAAGCTGCATTTAATTCACCAAAAAACTCTATTCAAAACGTAGAAAAAGGTAATGCTTTTCTTATTTAAAATCTACAAGCGTGAATTACACATGAACCGTTTATATTGAAAAAAAAAACTTGCCACGGGCGCTACTGCGTCCACAAATAAACTAGTTATCACATAAAAGTGGATTCAGTTCAACACCAATAGGGTAGAAAGTAATTCAAGTGGCTTTGTAGCTTGGAGGCTAAAGAAGCGCTCTTCTAGCGGAAAGGGTGACGTGAGTTCGAATCCCACTGCGGCACTTGGATTTTTTTTTCCAACGCGTTTACGTTGTGTTAAGGTGAAACATCAAGAAATCCCGTTGCAATTTTGCATACAAACTTTAGAGGCACAAATCTGACAAACGAAGCATCAAAACAAGCCGCACTTGATTATCCTGGCTTTGCTCACTTGCAAAAAGAGGCAGCTTTTCCAAATCGAGCGCATTTGTTCACGAATTTTCAATATTTGTGCTCTTGAAAACGTGAGTAGGGGTCCAAGTCGGCCATTGTGGCAGCCATATTGGTATTCTTTGAAGTTTCTCCTTAAATGAACGGCCAACCAAAGCGTTTATACAAGCCATGAATTAAAAAGGTGATTGAAATCATACGTCACATATTCATCAAAAGTTATCTTGCTTCACTAACCCATCATAAATCAATCAAACCGTAGTCATTCTGCAATGGAACCCTCGACTAAGGCGTTGCCTAATCAAGGCACAGAAAAAATTAGCTAAGCCTAATAATCGATGCTTTTAATTTGACAACCAAATTTCATGCCACGTAATCTAGTCCAGAGCCCGAACGAAAATCTGCTTACATCACTCCCCTCTAAGGTTTGTGCAAATCCGAAAAATCATCCTGTCACCGGCATATTCTCGTCCCGAACAAAAATTCGCACAAAAAAAACACAATTTCCCTTCCAACCTAAAAAAAAATACATTCGTCATGACAAAACGCAAATCGACCTTCGGATTTCCCTACCACTACGGAGCCCAGCAAAACAAGTACCCTCCTTACCCTCTTCACCACCATTCGCGCTGTCGATGATCGGAAGTCAATGCAAATCCAACGCAAATCGAAGGGTCCTCATTTGGGTTCGGGATCGAACATCCGCTCAACCAGAAGATGCATTGCAGGTGTGCCGTTTTTTCCCTGATCCCTAACAAAAAGTTTAGAGGGAAAAAAATGAGCCAAATAATAATGATAGTCTATAATTTGCAAATATATTATTCATTTCCCTTACGCTTTCTCTCAGTCGTTGTTGCTTATTGTCGTCAAAACTGCTGTCAGGACCAGAGTTCAGGCGTTCGGGGTTGATGACGCGAAAAAAGGAAAAAAAAATGACGGTAATCATATGCAATGTTCGGCAACCAGTGAGATGGGCGAAAAAAAAAAGCCGAGTGCTAGTCAGAGCCAGCAGGAAGAAAAAAGAGCGCAGTTTAATGTGATTGAAAACATTGACACCACAAATTATGGTGGCTTGCACAGAATAAGGACGGAGAAAATGTGATCCCCTGGTAGTCACTCACTGATGGAAGTAGGGTTGGTGTGTCGATTATAGACATAGTTAGTTATTCGCTTAGCAATTAGGTGACAAATATTTCTAAGGATTCGGAAGGAGGAATAAAACAAAAATAGAAACGAAAAATAGAAAGTTAAATTTATATGTTTTTTCATTAATTCATTCATTATTCTCGAAACCCATGGTATTACACTGCTAGACAAAATTTTACATAATTTGGTGTTATGGGATGAGAAAAAAAAATAACAGGGGTTTGGGACCCTGGAAGTGTCATAGTGAAAGATTTGGACCGGGCCTTCGCAGTTCGAAACCGAAGTTTGTATGGAGAACTTGGGGTGTTCAATTGAAACGTGCCGTGCATATTTTTAGGCGTTTTCGGTATTTGGGTTAGTATCGTTATTGTCTAACGCCTAAATATATGCACAGCGCGTTCTAATGCACATATCAATTGAACACCCCAAGTTCTCCATACAAACTTCGGTTTTGAACTGTGAAGGCCCGGTCCAATATTTTTCACTTCTAGGGTCCCAAACCCCTGTTATTTTTTTTCTCATCCCATAACAAAATTTAGTGTTGAACGGTGTTACATATAGCCAGTTTTTTTTTCGAGAGTCAAGTTTGGTCTCAGATCTTTGGTGTGATAGTCAAGTTCCTTAAGTATCAAATCTGACTCGAGCTCGAATGCCAAAACAGGCACATGCACCCTCCGCAAACTTATTGAATTAGCGAAAATTTCTTCGGATAAAAAATTGCGCGATGACACTCAATGACTGCTCTGCATCGTGCCACGTTTACCGGGAGATAAATGGACTGTCATGACGTATCAAAGTTATGAATTTTGACGAGTCTCCCGATATCCTGAATCGGCAGAAAAAAGTAACCCCCGAGAGAATAGCGAGGATGAGGCCGTCGCAGGGGTGACTTTTCCTTACTGCAACTTTTTTTGTTCGTCGTTGCTGTTCGGATGAACAGTAACAGCTTTTTTCAACTTGGACTTCCACAAACTCGCGGAACAAGCGTTTATAAATGAAGTGTCGCTGCAGTTGACAGCTACTGGGAGTTGCTGTGAACAACGAGCTCCTTACAGCGATTGTCATTCCCATGCACGGCGATTGTTCTGCTGGTGTCTTCTGTAACGGATTGAGCGAGCGTGATTCTGATTATCATGCCGAGTCACTGCAAGTCCTTCGATTTGTTGGCGTGCAAGGGGTTGCAAGAGTTTTCACGCCTTTCGTGATGGGACAGATTTGAAAGTTTGGTTGAACCGAAAAATGACGTTGTAATAGATACGACTCTATGAGATATCTACTTTCATGATTTTTTTTTTCTTGGATTGTGAAACCTGTTGTTTATTTCACCTATGGATCAGAACAACACGAAAAACAGAGGAAATGGATTTGGTTTGTATGTACATTTATCCTTTTTCGTTAACGCGATCAAAGCTCGTCGCAATAGACATACGCTAGCGGTGAATCACACCAGGTTTGCTCCAAAAATTCAGTTTTAAAATTTGCAAAATTAAATAAAAAATTCCGGGGCCCGTGGCGCAAGTGGTCACACGTTTGCATCATAAGCAGGTGGTCATGGGTTTGATCCCAGCCCCGGCACTTTCGTCAGTTATTATTTCCCCCTGAGAGCGGCTGACACTGACCTTCTTCTGAGTCCATGACTCAAACGGATCCGGCTAATTGGACAGCAGCGAACGACAACTTATATTGGACCCCGATCGGACTGGAAAAAGGAACAACCACCAGCCACACATCAACATCCACGTGCTCATCATTCCACCATTATAGGGTAGAAAGCGAAAGCAGCGCAGAAAGCAATCAGTTTGATTAAGTTGAATAACAATAGAATACATTTGGAAGCTGTAAAAAGTGTAAAGTGCAGCTGCCAATTGGAATCTCTCACGCAGTGTCCTAGTGGGCAAAAAAGCTGTCAAGTAGATAAGAACAAAAAATAAATTTAAGAAAACGGAAATTCTTGAATTTTTTAAAAACATTTTACAGCGAAATTGTTGATTTTTACAAGTGGTTTTTATTTACAGATTGCAAGGAAGCATCATTTGTTAACGTGAGTTTCGACTGGAAATTTGTTGAATAGTTTATCTGGCTTTCTCAGTCTGGGGAAATTCAAAACGACTAGTTTTGTATTGCCCAACGTTTCGGCCTTGTGTATTTGGCCTTTTTCAAGGTTAAAACTGGAATGTACAATCCAGGTTATTGATAATAGGTGTGTCCAGTCCAGTGTCCCCAAACAAAATCAAATAGTTATTTCGCATACAAGAAGCCCAACATGAAAATTGCGGCGTATATTAATGTAACTAAGAACGACGGACAGTTTTATCCTTCAAAAAGGCCAAATACGCAAGGCCGAAACGTCGGGCAATACAAAACTAGTCGTTTTGAATTTCCCCAGACTGAGAAAGCCAGTTAAAATATCATTTGTCAATAGGAATGTTTTTTTGTAAATTTGGGAACTCTTACAGACAAGTAACAATAACAGTTCAATCGATGCTTGCCGGGAGTTGGCTAGTCAGCACAAAATAAACAACGTGAGCGGATGATTCGGAAGTTTGCTTGCACGCTAAAACTGCTCAGCGCTGAAATGTGTAAGACCTACTCATGAGTTCATAATTTCCAGACCACACAAAAATGTGTAACAGTTACACATTCTCAAAAAATAGCTCGTACACTCGTCTAGATGCGAAATGTTGATTTTTTTTGTTTTCCAAGCTCACTAGTAAACCTAGCTAGATTGGCGTACAAAAACGATTTTGCGGACACTGGAGCTGATTTTGTAAATGTGCAAGGGTTACACATTTTTGGTGTAGTCTGGAAATTATGCACTTTAGTGCTGAGCGGCGTTAGCGTGTGCCTGCAGTTTATATTTAGCGCAAACATTTTACTAACAGTAAGCGATCAACTCGCGTTCGCTTACTGCCATTCGCCGTCGTTTCTAGTTTGTGTACAGACAGAGAAGCAAATTTTGCGGACAATTTTCTCGTCCAAATATTGTTTTTGTGTAAAATTTTCGGTTGACCGTTAAATCCGCCAAAGGTGTACCGTGTAGTCGTGCGTCCGCATTCCGGGAATAGTGTAACATTCGCCAAAAAAAAGAAAAGTGTGTTGCTTCCATACTCCTGTTGGAGTATGGAGTGTTGGAAAAATGGAAGAAGAAAGTGAAGGTCGCAAACGTTTTTTAGAGTTCCAGAAGAAGAAGAAGAAGAAGAAGAAGAAGAAGAAGAAGAAGAAGAATATAGGTGCCCGACGGTGTATAATAAACAGAAGACCACGCACAGTTTCTTATTTGAAGAGATGGCGGCAGCAGCACTGGTGCGGTTCCTCCTTTGAGAAAAAGCTGCAGAAACCCCTCTTGATCCGCTTGTTTCTCCTGCTCCTGCAGAGAACAACCCAACTAACAATTGCAAATCACAAACAAGCAAGCTTGCTGAATTGTTGCTTAATAATGGTAATGGAAGCTGAACTAAAATTATGCTCTACACATTACTGTTTAAATGATTTTCCAATTGAGGAAGTAGTCAATGTTCGACTTTCCTCATCGGTATCATACAACAATGATAAATTAAAACAGTTATCAAAAGTTTAACAACAAATTGATTCGACAAGCATTGAATCCTTAACAAAAGAGTTTAACAAAACATTTGTCTGCATCTTATTAAGCTGATGTATCGATAAGCATATACTCCTGAACAATATGCTTTTCACTTGTCAGATAAACGCCTTCGATAAACCGCCTTCGATAAACGCCTTCAGATAAACGGGCCCATATAGCCGAGGCGGTAAACGCACGGGTATTCAGCATGACCATGCTGAGGGTGACGGGTTCGATTCACGGTCGGTCCAGGATCTTTTCGTAAAGGAAATTTCCTGACTTCCTTGGGCATAGAGTATCTTCGTGCCTGCCACACGATATACACATGCAAAATGGTCTTTGGCAGAGGAAGCTCTCAGTTAATAACTGTGGAAGTGCTCATAGAACGCTAAGCTGAGAAGCAGGCTTTGTCTCAATGAGGACGTCACGCCAAGAAGAAGAAGAAGATAAACGCCTTCAGCCCGTCATAGTTTGATTCGGAACTTTGTTATGATTATGGGATAAGTCATGGCTAAAACTCACTAAGACAACCAAGTTATTGAAGAACCACAATTTAAAACGAATCATATAAAATAAAACAGAATAGAATTATGTAGTTTAACATTGAGTGCCAAGAGACGTAATCAACGTAAAAATGAGGCATTTATTTATAACTATTTGTCTGTAACAAGATATCTTGTACCTTGATTATTATATTTTTTATCTCCCGCAGCAGTTCGATTGTACGATACGCATGGATCGATGCATTTGACATTTCAGTGCTGTCGTGTTTACTGAATAGTATTCCCACAGTCACCTAAATAACCAAACAGCATTCAGAAATCGACACATTTCAAGTATCCCTGAACATCCTTATGCACTATTTATTGAACATAATATCAAGATTCCATGACAAAAGCATAAATAAAAAAGTTGCTTAACGGATCTTTGACTGAGCATGTGTAAATTACCTGAACAGATGCTGTGAATGTACCTTGTCCAAGACCATACCGTACCACATTTTGTCATACATTTTTAAAGATCGATATTTAATAATAAAAATAAAACTATATTCATATCACAATTAGTACGTCTGGAAACAATATCTTCAATAAGGACCAACACTTTTTGTCCGCATTCGATGCAAGTTTTCTCACCGTGCGATAAAAATACTGACAGCAAAATCAGAGTGGAAAACACGTGTTTTGGACTGAACAGCTGTTGAAGTATAAGGCGTTGTTCAGTTGATTACGACGTGCTGTGCTAATTCACCACTGCTGAACACAAGTTCAGGAGTAATCATTATTGAGTCATGGGAAGATTATGTTTTGCTTTGGGTGATGCATCTCACCATCTCTAGGATGGTGCAGATAGGAAGGCATGCGGCTGGCAATCGACAGGTCTCGAGTTCTAATCCGGATTCAGGTTCTTTTATATGTAATTCTTGTTTCATAATAGGTGCTCTCAACATGAGAGCAAAAATAATTACTCTCGTGAGAGTTCAACATTTTTGCATTTTATTTATTTTCAGCCATTTTTGCCAAAGCGTAATAACAACTTTCCTGTACATTTGTAAAACGCTTTTAACAACAAAAAAATAAGTTGGTGCACAACATGATGCTTTATAACTTCTCCAAATTTGTGTGACCAAATCCTGAACATAGGTTGTAAGTGAAAATAATTCAAATGTTATTCAACATTATGCTGAATTAATTCGTCATAATGGTGCCTGTTGAATGAGTGATTGTTAGTTGGGAAGGACTATCGCTACCTGAAGAATCTTCCAGAAATTCCTTATGAAGAAGTGCTTTCTCATATAATGCTGTGGAATTACGACATTCAGATGATTTTGTGAAATCTTTTCAAACATTTCTTTTGATTAACCCTCTAATATCCAACCCCGCCTTTAGACGTGGTATAGTTTGAGCATTTTTGTAATTTTTGTTTCGTGGAAAACCAAAATTTTTATATTTTTGGCAGATATTTAGGACTGTTTTGTATATCTCAAAATAGTTTTTGGTGTATTTTAAAGCGTATTTACATTTTTTTAAAATCATTGAAAAATTGATGTTTTAGTCACCTTCCAGAAGTCATTGTTTATTTTGTATTGAATCACTACAAATAACAAATTTTTAATTTTTCCCAAATCATTCTATCTTAGTTTTAGAGTTTAAGGAAATCGAATACCTTACCTTACCTTGATACCTTGTTGGCTACAAAGTAACTTTACTCCAACGCCGAGCGTAAAGTAGAGCACCATCTTCGTCGGTCTTGGGCGATGTTCCTCCAGTTTCCCCGAACGTGTAGGGATCGTAGATCTTCTTCAACCGCGTGCAGCCAGCGAGTTCGCGGCCGCCCACGAAGTCGCCTACCTCTACCGGGTTCTCTGCTGAATATTGTTTTCGCTATTCTTTCTTCCGACATTCGCACTACGTGTCCAGCCCACTGAAGTCTGCCGTATTTTATACGTTTCACAATATTCGCATCTTCGTACACTTAGTACAACTCGTGATTCATGCGTCTGCGCCACACTCCATTTTCTTGTTTCCCACCGAGAATTGTCCGCAGCACTTTGCGCTCAAAAACTCCAAAAGCTTTTCGGTCTACCTCCTTTAACGTCCACGCTTCGTGACCGTAGAGGGCAACCGGAAGAATCAGCGTCTTACTTATACAGAGCGAATTTTGTTTGCGTTTGCAAGTTACGGGACCTAAGCTGGCTACGCAATCCGTAAAAGGCCCTATTCGCAGCTGCAATACGCCTTTTCACTTCACGGGAAACGTCATTGTCACATGTCACTAGTGTTCCAAGATAAACAAATTCTTCAACAACTTCAAACACTTCCCCATCAATCACTACCTCAGCACTAACACCACTAGGCCTGCTTCTGTCTCTACCCGCTATCATGTACTTCGTCTTGGTAGAGTTAATCGTCAAGCCTATCCTCGCTGTCTCTCTCTTCAGAGGAGCATAAGCTTCCTCCACTACCCTACGATCGATGCCGATGAGATCAATATCGTCCGCAAAACCGAGGAGCATGTGCGACCGTGTGATGATAGAGCCATTCCTCTGCACGCCTGACCTCCTAATCGCTCCTTCGAGTGCAATGTTGAACAATAAATTTGAAAGAACATCCCCCTGCTTCAATCCATCCAAGGTCACAAACGACGTAGACACTTCCTCCGCGATCCGAATACTCCATTTTGATCCATCCAGCGTTGCGCGAATCAGTCTAATTAGTTTCGCCGGAAAACCATGTTCTGACATTATCTGCCAAAGCTCATTTCTTTTCACTGAATCGTACGCTGCTTTAAAATCAATGAACAGATGGTGAGTCTGCAAGTTATATTCCCGAAATTTATCTAGGATCAAGGGAATCGAATACAAAACGGAAAACAAAATTTTCTATGCAAAAAAATTTAAAATAAAAATATTTTAACAATAATCATAAAATCTCAAAATGTTTTCGTCTCAAAAAATCCGTACCCCAAATAGGCTTCCAGGAAAAATATAAAACTGTGAGGATGTTCAAAAATAAAAATTAGAAAAATCGAAAACTTAAATTCACGAAATCGAGAATTAAGAAGAATCATCTTCCAAAACATGTTTAAATCGATTTTAGATGACGAAATATGATATTTAGATCAAAATCAAAAATTTGGGTATTAGAGGGTTAATTTTATATTATCTCAGAACTTCTTCTTTCCTTTATTAGAAATCAGAAATTTGTTTCGTTTCAGAGAGCGAGTAAAGGCGCTTAAACCTAGGCATAAGGGCCAGAACACAGAGCAAATACCTGTGCTCCATCCCAGGAAACCAAGGACCAAGGGGTGACATTAACCTTCTTGGCATCGTCACCCCCACCAATTTAAATGTATTTTTTTCTTAGCTAAAAGGCTGAGTGGATGGTACGAGATGTCCCCACTCAATAGCTTTCTTGTAAAACTAATAACACTGCACAGTAGGCCTGGCCCCTTTTGATGCTTGTAATGCATTTCCAATGTACTGCAAGCATTAATAATGACAAGAAAAGTTGTAGAATTAATAGAATAGAATTTTCCAGGATTCTTTCAAAGAATGGCTGTGTATGTGTAGACTAGACTAGACTAGACTAGACTAGACTAGAGGGAGAAGCAAATCTTGCGGGAATCACGTGCACTGAATTTCGTCCATTCCTTCGATTTTCCGGTCCATGCTTCGTTGAATGACCGGAGACTCAGCGAGCGGTGTGAACGAGTGAAAATTCGATATAATTTGGAGAGCATTCTAAGCCTATTGAATGCTTACACCGAAGGCAAACACAGGAAACCTGCTGAATAAATTTATTTGGTGAGTTCGTTCCTTGTTGTTCTCTTTTATAGTCGAGTCTCTTACTACAGTTTCTTACCCATTTTAGCAACACGAGGTGAATCTTATGTTGCATAAATGGGGTGTTGCCAAAATCGGTAAATTTTTTTTAATAAGTTTCAACTTTTATGCGTCTTTGTGGCTTATTTCATAAATATGAACTATTCATAAGATATCCAACGATCCCCATAGATGACTTTCATAAGTTGCGTCATGATTTGTGAAATAGTCATTTTTTAAATCTTTATAAATTTTTATTTTTTCAAAAAAAGTAAGGCTGAAATATGTTTTTTAGACGATTCATCGGTAAGAAGCTGTAATCGAATGTCCATTAAATGGACTCCTATTAAGCGAATTCCAACTAGACAGGGCTGAGCGTTATAGAAGATTAAGAACTTATGGGATTTCGGCTATTTGGGGGTTTTTCCAATTATGTCGGGAGCTCTGCGAGATAGCGGAATACTTTCTTAGGCAATGTTGTAGTGCTTTAAAAGATCTACAACTAAGAGCTATGGTTCATATGTTTAGTTAGTACCTTGGCCACTAGAGGTGTCATGAACAGTTTTAAGTTAAATAGCACTACATAAACCATATTAGGTTGTCAAGCAACTGTTATGCGACAGCTCAAGACCCTAATGATTCGGAAGGATGGTGTTTTCAAAAAATTGTGGAGGGGGGCAATAACTTACCGATGATGAGCTGCGGAAGTTAATTCTTCCACTAGGCGGCGCTAGTAAATTTTCAAAACTTCATTTCTCAGAATCTTTATAACTTAGAAAGATGGTATTTTCGGCTTTCGAGTTGAGATTTTGAAAATTAGCACGTTCACTTGCGCCATCTAGTGGATTTATTTTTCTTCACAAAATAGAGAGATACAGAAAGTTTCACTGCAAAAAATCTGCGATTAGATCTCTAGAACTGTAAGATGTTTCAACGTTTATCAGGAAACTAAAAGAAAAATCGTATATTGATAAAGCCGTTACAAATATTTATTTCACTTTTTGTCCCACTACTTATTGGCTGGTCGAGGGGGGGGGGAATAAAAATAATAAAGTATTTAATTTGAAAAATATTAAAAACTCATCGGATTTGTTAAAGAATTTTTAGCAAAACCCGATATTTTGATAAATATTTTTTATCTGCCCCCTCAAAATGCCAAATCCTGCCAAAATTTTTTGAAGGGGGGGGGGGGAGACAAAAAGTCAAAATTAAATTTGTATCCGCCTAATTAAAAATAAATTGCACGACTTGACTGTACCGATTCACGCGATGGTAATATACAAATAGTTAATGTTCACCACTGTCAACGAAATAGGACACTAATCGATTGCATTTGATGTGTGAATAAATGTGTGCACCTTTTTTTCCTCTTACACGTCATTTTGGTTTCTTTTTTTTTATTCAAAATTTCAAAGTTGGTATACTAAAGCTTTACTAAAGCTGCTCGACTTATTTCAAATATGGTTAATATGTTAACATGTTTTTAACAATGCTGGGTCATTAGGCCGAATGGTCATCAGGACGAATTAAAAGTCAGCCGTTATGAGCCTGTAAAGGGATCTGTTGTTTTACCTTTTCCAACAATTTTTGCCAAAAACTAGTTTAACAATGAAACTAAAAAGAATAGTCTATGTTTGAAGGACAAACGTATTGAAATCCCGCTTCAACAGTGAATCAACATTTCAGACGTACAAATCTCAAGAAGCAAGCTTCAAACAACAATGCATTTTATATTATTCTGTTGTTGCTCACTTGTGATTAGCTTAAAAAAAAGCTCAGGGGCGCTGATTTTGTTTACGAAGAGATGTGTGCTCTCGAAATTGTAAGTGGCATCCAAAGCTGGCCATTGTGGCGGCCATTTTGGGATTCTAACAAGTCTGTCCTTAAAGAAGGAATAATTTATGAATTGAATATCAGCAGTTTCAGCGCCAAAAACTAATTTAGCAATGATACTAGAAAGAACAGTCTATGTTTAAAAGAAGGAAAAATTCATGGGTAAAATATCAGTAGATTCAGCATCAATAAAGTATCTTCGTGTCTGTCACACGATATACACATGCAAAACAGTCATTTGCAGAGGAAGCTCTCAGTTAATAACTGTGGAAGTTTTCATAGAACAATAAGCTGAGAAGCAGGCTTTGTCTCAGTGGGGACGTAACGGCAGGAAGCCGACCCAATGACCATTCGGCCTAATGACCTTCGGCCGAATGGCCTTCGGCCTAATGATCTTCGGCCTAATGACCTTCGGCCGAATGGTCTGACACCGCTTTTAACATATGTTCGTATACACGAAAAATATGTAGCAGTGCCATCTTGGCGTGAGTTTTCCTAGACCGTCAGCAACAACCAGTCCAGTTCATCGATCATGGCAGCCTTCTGAAAGATGCGTTTTATTCTTCCGGTAACCAAAACAAAACAAAGAAATGCGCCAGGGAATCTATTATAAAAGGAGAACTGTCATCACGCTCGACCTCTTTCTACTCGGGAACAACTCGACGCCTGCCGTCATCATCAGCGAATAGCCATCGAATTAGCCTAATTATTGAAAGTTATATATTTGAATTTGTAGTTTAATTTTAAGTAATAAAGTAGTGTATATAAGAATAAAGTGAACTAATAGTGATACAAATAAAGAAATCTAGTGAACTTACCTGAACTACCATTTGAAGTGCCTGTGACGAAGAAAGAACAGACTTACCTGTAGAAGACCGTTGGGTATGTCCCCGTTGTGCCAATCGTGCTGTGGTGAATTTGTGGTTTGAGCACAGAATTACTGTTCTACGTTGAGCAATCGAACAACATACTATTATTGTTGTTCAGAAGTTTTGATTTTCATGATGTTTTGCTTCAAAAATTGCCGAAACATGCCTAAAAATTTGTTTTTTTTTTTATGTAAAATTCAAGTTATGTTCCTCGTATTATTATTTTTCGTTCGAATGTTTTTTCGTCAGTGAATGTCTTTCGGCCAAATGTCCATTCGACTAGATGTCATTTGTTTCCTTTTTCATAAAATTAATTATCTTGAATATTGTTCCGTAAATATTTGACGTTGTATTGTTTCAAAACTTTTGATAATTCCAAGAATATTGATCCTATTATCAATCTCATTTTGAAAACGCTGTTCACATTTCTTAACTCAGTTCATCTAAAGCAATATTGTAATGGCAGTTACCCTTTTATAACGAAGCGAGGTAACATTTTACAGATTCTTTACCATGCATTGAATTTTCTGATAGCATTCCTCAAGGCATTTCTGATGATATTATTCTAGATATGCCTCCTGTGATTCCTTCAGGAACTTTCAAGGGATTTCTCTAGACATTACTGCACGAATTCTTTAAAAAAAAATCTTGGTGTCATTTTTCCACGGAGCCTTCCGATTTTTTCTCGAGGAATTTCTCCAAAATCTTTTTGGAAAATTTCCCCTGAGCCTATGTATGGATTTTTAGGAATTCCAGGTATTAATCTAGAAATTCCTCTAGAGATCTGTTTAGGGTTTTCTCCAGGGTTGTCTCTGGGGAATCTCAAAACAGTATAAGCCATGGTATGCTTTACTTGTTGATCATATGTTGGACGATTTACCTTTGTTGACAGTTAAAGCTAGATGTTAAGATTATGGCTTCCCGAATGGGTTAAGCTTACGCTGTGATTTATTGTCATTTAATTTGAGATTATGTTTTTGTTTATTTTTTGATTTCTAACGCTGATCCTAGTTCGAAGTTCCATTTGGTCTAATAACATGTTCAGCCTAACGTACTTCTGCCTAACGTGTGTTTACAAAATAACTCACTTATGAATTTGTGAGCTAAAAATCACCAGGGGCTGACAAAATCGTGTCAGCGCTGTGTTTCATTAAAAAAAACTAATTTATTGAGGCTTTCAGTAAACGGCATCATTTGCTGCATTAGAAATTCCGTAAAAAAAGAGTCAAGGCTTTCCACAACAATATCTCGGGGGACCTTTTCCGATTTTTTTTTTCTAGAACCCTGAAATTCCAGCGACACGGAAAAATGGCAGAATATAAAAAATGTTACCCGTGTACCCAGGAGAGACTAACTGCGGTAAGAAACGCTCTTGGAAAATTTTCGAAAACTGATTCCAAGGATTGTGCGAGCAGTTTTAAGATTGAAAGAAATGCCTAGATACATCACCACAATATTCTATTTTTTTCACACCCCGCTGTTGGGGGGTGAACTGCGTCCAATTTACCGAACTTTTGTGACAAATTCCAAAAAAAATTCCATATGGTTCAAGGATCGCCATTGAATGTTTTTGTAGGACTTTCAACTAAGCTAAAAATTACTTCATCATGTGCACTGATCCCCGTCACAGCAAATGGGAAATACTCATTCATTTCAGATATTCCGACTTATTTTTGCCAATGCCTCATTAAATAGAAGCTAAACGATATAGGCGATCGCTAACCAGCACTGGAAACCGAATAATTACACAAAATTCTACGTTTCAATAATTTTACTTCACACACAATTTTACAATTTTTCTCGTTTTGCGTTTGCCGAAGGCGATCGCACCGAAGCAGCACTTCGCCTGATTCACTTGTTGAACCAAGCTTCAATTCACACCTCACAAAAGCTCTGCGGCACTTCAAAGTTGGTTTTCACTGCAGCAAAAGCTGTTCAAATAACCAAATCAATCACTTTTTCCGTCTGTAAAATTGTGTTTACAGTTGCCTTCGCCTAAGGAGGATGCAAGCAAATATGTGCGTGAATTTTCAGCATACGATACATCGAATTTCACAACAACCACAGAGAAAAATTAATTTGTTGCACTGTGATGGCGTATCATGATCTGGTGGGCAAAAAATATTAGTTGGTATATATTGGTTGATATTCTAAAGCTACATCCATCTCAATATAAATGTTTCTGCTCAATCATACTTTGAACACATGATTTGATTTGGAATGCGAGGAATTTGATCGACTAATTGAATAAACATCTACAGCCAATGTTGGGCCTCGAAGCTGGAAGGCCGGAAAACTCGTACTCGACATGGCCATGAAGTCTAAATTTCGGAAAGGTGCAATCCCAATGCAAGTGAGGACACATTTCAATGAAAGAATTAGAAAATATTATTCGAACGCTGATATCCGGTACTCCGACGGTTCCAAGGCAGCAGGTGCTGTAGGAGTAGGTGTCTTTGGATCTACCTGGGAAGCCCACTACAGTCTACCTAAACAATGTTCCGTGTTTTCTGCTGAGGCTGCTGCACTTTTCAAGGCAATAATGAGACCAAGTGACAAACCCATATTAGTTGCTACGGATTCAGCGAGTGTCCTGCAGGCTCTGAAATCTCCAAACGCAAAGCACCCCTGGATCCAAGCTATATGTACAAAACTTTTTAAACGATAGAAACCGAAACATAACATTGACATGGATTCCGGGTCACACAGGAATAATCGGTAACGAACAAGCTGACAAACTTGCTAATCGGGGTCGGACAAGCCGTCGCCTATACAGGAAGGTTCTTGGGGCGGACGTCAAATTATGGACCAGCCAGGTCATTCACGATGCATGGGCTGAGAAATGGAGGACCAGCCGGTCCTTATTCCTAAGGAAAATCAAAGGAAACACGGAAGTTTGGGAAGACAGATGCAACTGGAAGGAACAGACTGTACTTTCAAGACTTCGTACCGGGCACACAAAGGTATCACACAACTTTACCGGGCACTCAACATTTCGTCAAACGTGCGAGACCTGCGACGCTCGTAATACAGTAGAGCACATCCTTTGCGAGTGTCCAATTTTTGAGAACCTCAGGAGATTCTATAAACTGGGCTGCATTACCGATGTGCTCCAAAACGACGAGGCAAGTGAAGCTGCTCTTATCGGTTTCCTTAAAGATTCAGGTTTATTTGCACTAATTTGATTCCTTTTTACTATCTCTTTAATAGCTCCCTACGCAACTATGTCGGGTGCACCCCGGCATGGGGCATGCACTACGGCATAAAAAAAAAAAAAATTGGGTAACTGACATTTGGTACTACAACGGAAAACGAAACGGATACCTGGAATACCTCTTCTCAGCATCTATCAACGACCAAGGCAAGGATCCCGGATAACGAGCAGGATAACATGAAAATCAACTACGAATAACCCAAAACATCTGACAGTATTATTGTAAACTCATCTTTGTAACATCAACACTCTGTACTAGACTACGTCAAACAATTACTATTTTTACCGAGATGAACCAGCCCTGGGCTGAAAATCTCGTTAATAAAGATAATAAAAAAAAAAATCTACAGCCAAATCAGATTTTTTGACCACCGTCACGTCACGTAGAAGGTTTGCCTTAAACTATTAGCCGGAGACCGTTTAAATGTCTTTATTTATGAGATTTTCAGCCCCAGGCGGGTTTATCTTAAACCAATAATTTAATGTGTTGCTTTTACAAGTTTTTGATGAGCATTTCTGCTAGTTGCATTTCAATAAATCTTACAATGATTACGATGATGTAGGCCAGTAAAAATATCTTCATAGAAAGGTCAACAAAAAAGCAAACAAAAATATTTCAACCCGAGAAAATCGTCTACCAGTAATTCTACCAGTCTTCAGTAATCTCGTATGCCAACAATGCGTATTTACGAAAACACCTTCTTATATCCAAATGTTGTAAAAGATGATGACAAATTAAACCTAAACAAGGGTATGAGTGCCATCAATATTCTCATGCTCCCAAATTCATCTTATTCGATAACAAGCGATTACGGCACCGATTGATTCCTTTCGTTTTGTTTTCATGTGTACTCACTTCTAAAAAAAATAAAAAAATAAGAAACAAAACAAACAGCGCTTTAATGCTTTGTGTTTCGTAAGATGAAAATGGGAGCCACATGCCATAATAGTAGTTTACGCAACAAGGTGCAGAATGACGATTTTTACAGCACCAGTCGTACATTTATCCAACGAGGCTTGCCGAGTTGGATAATTACGACGATTGCTGGAAAAATCGAGTTCTGCACCGAGTTGCGTACAACGTTTTTTGCAATTTCATAACTTACCCTTAAGGATAGTTTTCAACAAAACTTTTTCATCAAACTGCACACTGATGTTCATAGCCAATGCTTAAGAAAATCTGATCATAATAGGTTAACCTGTGCAGTTGTCACAATTTTTCAAAACTGCGTCCAGAAAGCATCGAACAGTTGAGCAAAACTGAAAATAGTGCTGTAATGGTTCATTACGCAACGCAAATCAGTGCTGTAATGAACCATTACAGCACTGTTAATTTGGTGTGGCAAAGTAGGCCTTTTCCTGTCAGATTTGCGTGAGGTAAAACAGCCTATTACGATGAGAAATTGCAAAAAATACTATTCACAGTTTTTCCGTGTGCCGACGGCAGTGTCTATCTCGTTAAGCCTCTACGCCATCGTTCCCATCTTTTCCAGCCTCGCTCATAGAAATCATCTTCACTTTCACCGTTCATCTTGCTTTCCCAAACTTCTAAATCTTCCAGCCCACCAATCAGCGCTCTCGTGCTGCCCTTCAAAACACGCCATAGGCAGTGAAACTTTCTCCCGAAAAAAACGCCTATTTTCAGTTTCTCTCTCGCTGGTTCGGCCTATCTTCCACATTTCCCGAAAACCTAATGTCAGGTCTTAAGTTCGTGAGTCACCACATCTGGAAAGCACACCCTCCGGAACAAGAAGAACGAGATGAAAAAATAGCAGAGAACCGAAGGAGAAAGACTTTCTCTCAAAAACTCTCCTGGGACATTAACGGCGGCAGCATCCGGAAGTAGAGAAGGTACCGAGCCTTCGTCAACTGGGAAGAAATGGTTTGAGGCATCTACTTTTCTCGTAGCTGTCGCGCTCGGTACATAAACGAGGAAAAGCGTGACTCATCGCTGCTACGGAGCTGTGTTGCATCCATTTGCGTGCAGCATCGCTCAGTAAAGCTGCATGTTTCATGAGGGGAAACGGTGTGACATGCTTTTCTGTCGCATGTGACACCCCGACTCGGAGGGGAAATCGACTGAATCACGCGACAACCTCTGCGTGACACAACCGTATCACCCGTATGACGCGCAACATTCTCACTGTGCCGCACAGCACCACGTTGGTCGTTTGTGGTTGCCCGTGGCAACCACCCTCACCGATCCAGGTGGATGGTAACTGGAGGATCGGTGAGCGTCGTAGAAGCGGAAAGTGCGGAAAATCGGTCCGCATGGGTTTTCCCGCGTTTTTCCTCCCGCGTGCGCCAGCCACAGCCACAATCAACTGCACAATTTACCGACGGTACACCGCGCTCGGTTGGATGCTTACTCGAGGACGGTGTGGCGGCGATGGTTTAAAACACAAAGAAAGCTGAATCTGCTGCTTGTCCGTCGGTGGTGGCAGATCTGACGTGCAAGGCGGAATTGACACAGAACAGTCAACGAAAAATATTTCTACCGTCAATTTGGGTGGAATTCATCAGCGTTAGTTATGTTAAATAGGCAGCTTGAGTAAACTTTTCTCTACAATTTCTTCAGGAATTTCTACCTACAGGAAACTCCTAACAAATTGAAAGTTCTGAATTGAACCGTATGGACACCAGACTCAAGAGAATTTTTATGTAGTTGGAATACTGAGACGAATCCCTGGAGTAAAATCTATTGGTATGATTTTCTGGAGAAATCCATGAAGATGTATTATGGCAACAACGGCTGAAAGAATCCCATCAAGAGTTTCTTAAGACCTCCCAATAAAAAATGTAGCGATAACCTCAGATGAATTCTTGGAGGAATCCCTGGAAAAATCATTGAAAATATCTTTGGAAAATATTCTTGGAATTTCTCCTTGAATGCCTAATGAAAATCCACAGGAGGCACGGTATTCAACTAAAAATTTTTGCTGGGATTCCATCAGGGATTTCTTAGAGGATTCCTCAAGAAATTGCTTATACATATAATTTCTTTAGGAATTTCCCCGAGGATTGCTCTACGAATTCCCCTTGAAATACGTACAAAAGCTCTTGCTGGATATGCTGGGTTACCTTCAGGAATTCCTACCAGGATTTCTTTCTAGGATTTCTCATGCATTTCCAAGGTGGTTTTCAGCAGTTATTGCTCTCCAGCAACATTATTGGAGCATTCCCTACAGAAAATCCCAAAGGAATCTCAAGAGAATTTATAGTAAAAATACTTAGAGGAATTCCTAGAAGAACCCATAGAGAAATTCTGAAGAAATCCCCGAAAAAATATTTGTATGAATTTTCGATGGAATCTGTGGAGAAATTACAGCAGGAGTTGCTACAGGAATTGAATCAAGAATACTTGGAGGAATCCCAGCAAGAAATACTGGAATCCCAGAGGAATTCTTGAATGAATTCCAGGAAGAATCCTTGAGATATCTCTGGAGGAATCACATGAAGAATCCCTAGGGGAATCTTAGCCGGCATTCTTGACAAACATCCAACTTTCCAATTTTCAAACATCGTAATTTTTGAAGAGAAATCACAGGAAGAACTTCTGCAGGAACCCTAGTGGCATGACTAGAAGAGTCTCTGAAGAAAATCTGGGAGAAATCCACGGCGGAATATCAAGAGGAATTCTTGAAAGAATCCAAGCCATTTTTGGAGAAATCCTAGCAGGCATTCCCTTGGAGAAATCCTAGCATGGCCCTTGGAATTGCAAATTTTGAAGGAATTGTTGGTGAAACGGTAATTCATAAGAACAATATCTGGAGTAGCTTCAAGTGGAGGACTTCCAAGTAGAATTCTTGAAGAATTCTTCGGAGGATTTTTCTTCAAATTTCTCCAAGAATGCCATATATGATTTCTCCTAGAAGTTCGCCAGATATTTTTACAAGGATACCTTTAGGAAGTTTTCTAAATAATTGTTTCTCCAGCTAAGATTCCTTCAGGAATTATTCCTGAGATTTCTCAAGCATTTCCAGCTTAATGTCTGTTGTGAATTTTAAACTTATTTAAACTGTGTACTTTTTGTCAGTTACGGCTTTTTCGCGAATTATTGGATCACTCTTGGGAGTTCTTCGAGAATGCCAGAAGGATTCCCAGCAGGAATCGCCTAAGAAATCCCAGCAAGCAGGGATGAAAAAATGTCATAAAAATGTAAATGTGTTGTTGCAACTTTCTCTGTTGACAACATTTTTTTTTTTTTTCATGACTATTCACTATTATAGATTGTTGATGTAAACGGACGGAAACTTACACCGCAAGTGGAGGAATTTCAAAAATGTCATGACACTTTTTGTTTGAGGCGCCGCAGTGCCTCAAACGGGGAATTTCTTTCCGCAGAAAGAAAAACGCACAGGAAGTACTTATAACACTTTAAGCACTTTATTCCACCTTACTTTGCGTTGTCGAAGCCACGCAAACGCTTTTACACTTCTACCTCGCGTTGTCGAAACCACGCGAACGCTTGTACACTTCGATATATCACTTCACTTCTTGACCGTTTGCCAGGTCAAAACAGACTATTTCCCTGTTCGGTGTTTCTGCTCTCCTTATACTTATGACACATATGTGATACAAGAATCATTGTAAATTTGCGCTTGAAATGAGTGGCACACTGATAATTCTCTCCATTCAAGTCAGTCTTGTTAGAATTTTCTTGACAGTGAGTACCGTTGTACGTAAATCACACTCGTATCACATGTCTGTCCGGGGTATTATATAGTACTCTAGAATGCATCCAGAATGTTCCACAACACTCCCGGATAGAACATTCTAGAATCTCCCGTCAATCTGGCTGCACTGTCTGAAGGAAGCCACTCACGGGTCACTCACGAGCGGCATGCACTCGTTCATCTAATACCCCGGACAGACATGTGATACGAGTGTGATTCCTGTACAACGGTACGCAGTGTCAAGAAAATTTTAACAAGACTGACTTGAACTAAGAGAATTTTCAGTATGGCACTCATTTCAAGCGCAATTGTACAGTGATTCTTGTATCACATGTGTGTCATAAGTATAACTGGCCGCCGCCGCGATGACGCGCGCTCGCTCACAGCTGTCATCATCAATCATTATCGCAATCATCGTTGGTGGTGAGTGGTCCCGCGCTGTCGCCAAGGCTGTCGCCGTGTTTACATTTGTGGGAGCTGGAGTGGCGTTGCTCAGTCTTATAGGGGAAAACGGGGCACCAAAGCGTTTATGGGAAAGTGGGTCACTTTCGCCACCGGAGCGTCCGATGGGCGCGAACACTTTTCCCATCCTTGCCAGCAAAACTTCCAGAAGGATTTCACCTAAAATTCCTGAATGAATTCCAGCAACAATTCCTACGGGAATTTCAAGTGGATTCCCAATACATACAAAGTAGAAATTTTTGCAGGAAGACCCGCTGTGATTGCTTGAGGAATTCCATCAACAACTTTCGCAGGAGTCCTAGGATCCCTTCAGGAATATCTGCAAAATTCCTCCTGTGATACCTACATGGATTTCTCCAAAGGCTCTTTCAGAAAATATTTTAGAATGGCTCAAGTTAAGATGGATGCTACCTATGCCCTACTTGGAGCGTTCTTACAACAACAAGAAAAAAGCAGAGGGAGGTTTATTATTTTATAACGAATGACGAAACGGATTCCTTCTGGGGAGTTTAGTCAGAGTTCAAGGGATTTTATCTGAGGATTTCTCCAGGAGCTAATAAAGGACTTCCAGTGAAAACTCCCGAAGGAATTCTAACAAGAAGTTCTGAAGTATTCTCACGAACTTCTAAAGCATTCTCACTGCAAACTGCTAGAGGATTCCCAGAAGGTGCTCCTGAAGTATTCCCAAAAGAAACCATTTGAGCAGAACCAGAGAGAAGTTCTGGAGGATTCTCGAAAGGAATTCCGTAATTTTTTTCAGAAGAAACATTTGTGAAATTCCAAGAAGGAGCTTTTGGACTATTCCCAGTAGTAACTCCTGGAGCATTCCTAGAGTAAGAGGAAACTCTTCAACCATATGCAGTAAAAAATCCTATAAAAATATAGAAGGAATCCTGCAGATGCTTTTGAAAAAGTCCAAAGTCCCGACAATATCCCAGAAATAATTTTGTAGAAATCAGAGAATAAATTGATGGGGAAACTCTTGAAAAAAATATTATGAGGAATTTCTGGAGATGTTCCAGAAAATATTCGTGGAAGAATTCCCGTAGGAAATTTCAATGAAAACCTTAAAGAAATTCCTGGTGCAATTTTAGACTAAACCTCTTGGTGTATCTCAAAGGCAACTATTGGAGAAATTTCAACAGGATCTCTTGCATTGACGTATCTAGGATTTTTTCCTAGGGGGTGCCAGTTGCAATGGATTCCAGTTTGTTTTTTTTTTTGTAAAAGGAAATACTGATTCGCCCTCATTTTCTGAGCACATAAAATGATAAACTGTGTTGCGAAAATTTAAACGCAATCGTTAAAAGATATGTGCGACTGCGGCAAATCGTTCTTGTTCTAGAAATTTAATACTGTTTGCTGTGTGATTAACTATTCACAAAATAATATATAATACATGGACATACTTTTACACAGCAATTGTTTTTATGGTTCTAAAGAGCTACAACATTTTCACATAGCATAGATTCAACTCGATTATTCTGAGTCACAAATATATATCTGGAAAATGCTGTATAAAGCTGAAATATTGGCTTTTGTGAAACTAACTTTGTTTATTATTTGCTCTCGTATTTTTTTCTTCGGGACTTCCCATTTTTAAGTAGTCTCTCAAGCGTTTTCAAATATTGTCAGCAATTGTTTTGATGTTTGTTTTATTTTTTTAATCTCCAATAACTCTTCCATCAATTACTCTGGATATTCCTTCGGTAATGTCCTTGGTTCTTCATTCGATAATGACTCTGGGAACTTCCTCGCAAATTTTTATAAAAATGAATTTCTTTATCTATGCTATTTGGAATTTTCACGGCATTTCTTCTGAAATCTTTAGACAATTTCTTTGAGATGCCTATACAGTCTAGACTCCTACTACACGGTTGGTTCAGGGATGCAGTAGGAAACCGTGTTGTGGGAATCACAGAGCTTATGGGATTTCGCCTAATTGGGGGTTTTAGCGAATATCTCAGGCGTATTACAAGATAGCACCATACTTTCTTTGGCAAAGTTGTAGTACTAGAATAGATCTACCACACAATGCCAATTATCATCCAATTAATTGGCAATTTGGCCGATAGAGGCGCTATGTAAAAATGGTTGCTATGTACACTCGCCAGTAGAAGCACTCATAAATTATCACATGCGATATCTCAAGATCTACTTTATTTGGAACAATGCTGTCTTCGGCAAAGTTGTTTAGTAGGACAAAAACAATCTGGTGATTCAACAATTAGTTTGTGATTTCGCCGCTAGGTGGCACTAGTTGTCAATTAAAATTTCAAACTCCGCTATCTCGAGATCCAGAGCAGATAGAAAAGTGCCGTCTTCGGCAAATTTCTTCAGGAAGTCAAGAGCAATCTTGAAACTTTACTTGCGACTAGCGCCACCTAGTGGCGAAATCACCAACTAATTGTTGAAGCACCAGATTGTTGTTGTCCTACTAAACAACTTTGCCGAAGACAGCATTGTTCCAAATAAAGTAGATCTTGAGATATCGCATGTGATAATTTATGAGTGCTTCTACTGGCGAGTGTACATAGCAACCATTTTTACATAGCGCCTCTATCGGCCAAATTGCCAACTAATTGGATGATAGTTGACATTGTGTGGTAGATCCATTCTAGTACTACAACTTTGCCAAAGAAAGTATGGTGCTATCTTGTAATATGCCTGAGATATTCGCTAAAACCCCCAATTAGGCGAAATCCCACAAAGCTCTGTGATTCCCTTAGCACGGACCGTGTAATGGGAATCCGTGTAATAGGTGACCGTGTAGACGGAAGCTGTGTAGTAGGAGTCTAGACTGTACTACTAATCCAAGGAATTCCTAGCAGTTTCTTTTAAAATATCTTCGGCATTTCTGATTTAACTTGCCTCGAACATTTCTTTAAGAATTTGCTCAGCAATTTCTTTAAAAATCTATCAGGTAGGGAATCGCACCACTTGGGCGGTGGCTTCTATATTCGTCTGTTTTCCACTATAACTCTGTCAAATTTGAACCAATTGACACAACTTTTGGGTTTCCTTCCGAAACGTTCCCGCTGATTCTTTGAGAATTCCATCAAACATTTCTTTGCGAGTACTTGCGGAAATGTTTATGGAAATTTCCTCGGTAACTCCTTTAGAACAAATTTCGTCAATTTATTTTGGGATTGGGTTTTGCCAATTTCTTTGAAACACTTTCATAATTTCTTCAGGAACTTTGTCAATTCGGCACCAACATTTCAAAAGGGCGTAACTGCATTTTGAAACAAACCCCTCTTTCACATCTGTGGATCGTATTTCAATGCCGCCATGCAAATCACCGCCAGTATTGGAAAGAAGAGCAATTTCTCTGTCTAGTAATGTTTGTGAATTTCGTGGGAAACTTGAAATATGACCCACACATGTGAAAGAGTGGTTTGTTTCAAAATGCAGTTACGCCCTTTTGAAATGTTGGTGCCGAATTCTTATAGTAATTCTTTTGGCAAATCCTTTGAAAACTTCTAAGGTAAATTTGATGGAAATTTATCAGGCAAGTCCGTTGGGACTTTCTCAGGAAGTTTTCCGGAAATTTCTCCTGGTTTTCTTTGAAAATACCTTCAAGAATTCCATTTCAAATTGATTTGGCAATTCCATTTTTAAGTTTACACGGCAATTGTTTTGGAAATCACCATTCCTTTGTAAATTCTTTGAGCAAGCCCAATTCAGAATTTCTGAATTTCCAAAGAAATTGGCAGAGAATTTCCAAAGGAGTAAATAGCCGAAAAAAATCCCAAAGAAAACATTGCTGGAATTGGGAAATAAATTTATCAAACATTTGCCTAAGAAGTTTACAAATTAATGACCAAAAGAATTTCCAGAAGAGTTTCCAAATAGTAAAAAAAAATATATTTTTGATGCGCTCAAAAAGTTACAGCTATTTGACCATTTTTTGAAAAGTGAAAATTTTGCCTGTCCCGATTATTTTGTTTATCCCCTGTAATTATTCTTGTAGAGGTTTCTCAAACCGTCATAAAGCCTAATATAATAGTGTTTGTTTTGGTTTTAAAATGGTTCTAAGAGCCTCTTCTAGTATATTTGACTAGAAAATGTGACTTGGAAAATGACGGTACCGCGAGGTCGTCATTAACCACTCGATTCATGCAATTTGTAGCCTCGGGCTGAATCTCCCCATAGTAAAGAACTAATAATAATAATTTTAATTCGCGATTTTGTAAATTTTGGTTTTTGATTTTTCAAATTCATATAATTGAACAACCCTAAACTTTTATATTTGTTCCTGGAAGCCTATTTGGAATGATACTGACTTTTTATGCTCATGCTCATGCTCATGAAAACATTTTGAGATTTTATGAATTTAGGAAAATATTATTTACAATATAATTTAAGAAAAATTATTTAACCCTTCAGCGCGCGCGCTGTTGAAAAAAGTACAACACTACCAAAAAACCTCGCTCGTCGTATTCAGCGTGAGCGCGGTGCAGTTTCGGTTGCTTGATGGCGCGCGTCCTGAAAGGTTAAGAGTGTATTCAACTCCCCTTTTTTTACTGCAATAGAATGATTAAAATATGTTAATTGTTGCAATTCAATCCAACAAATCAATAACATCTTAAAAATGACCAAAACATAGTATTTTCAATGATTTTTTTCAAATGTAAATACGGCGTTTTCTAAGGTTTCGGTGGATCTCAGTTGCGTTGCATGTGGTCCAGGAGGGTTTTAGGGGGATTTCTAGGGTTTTCAGAGACACTGCACAAAAAAAACATTAAAGCCCCTGAAAAGCCTCGAAACGCCCCTAAAACCTCCATAAGCCCATTGAAATAGCCTTGTGGTCTTCGTAATTCATTTGAAATTACTTTGAAATCCCTTTGATTTAAGGGTGTTCCTCAAACACGACTGATACGACCTTGACCTGAAATGCCTCGAAACGCCCCTAAATCTTCCGTAATTCTATTGAAACGCCCTTGAAATCACCACAATCAATTAAAAATGTCTCTGAAATCTCTTGAAATGCTTTGTGGAGCCTCGTATCCGTGTGGTTGGGGTCACCAATCTTTAAATCGTACCATGCTATGGGATGAGGGTTCGATTCCAGCTCCGGGCGATGAAAAGTTTCGTGAGAATAGTTTCTTCTCCGTATCCACTGGTGAATGCTCCGTATGTCTCTTGTCTGGTGTTAGCTTCATTCAGTCGAAGCTATTAAACGCTCCATAAACCTCTAGGAATATCCTTAAAACGTTCCTGAAACCCCTGGTAACGCTTATGAATGGCTTCTGCATCGCCCTTAAAGGCCCTATGTCTGTGAAATTAGTCCAATTAAAGCGCCAACGAAACCTGACGAACGCTTTTAAACTGCAACCTCCTGGAAGCCCCTGAAGACCTTCGGAAGCCTCTATTTTAGGGCTCCCTGGGAACTTCCTGGAAGATTCGTAGGCCCAATCTCAAATGCCCTTCAGTAAGGCCTGTTTTCGCGAATTAGATTTCCTCATTAAAGCCTCGATTTAAATTTGCACAAAATTCCATTTTAATTTATGGTCTTTTTCAAATGCATTCTCAGGCAGTGGCATAAAAAGTGGTTCCAGTGTATACACAATTTGTGAATATACATACGTTTTAACCAAGTCATTTCTTCATTCAACATGTCAGCAAGAGTTATGTTTTAATGAAAATAAAAATAATAATAATCCATATAATGTGGCGTTTCCCCCTACCTACTAACAAACACTCCTTACCGCAACTGTTGTGGAGAAACAGAATCGATCTCGGCCGCTACTTGCAACGCACATCATACTAACATTTCTTCCCTTCCCCCATGACCGTAAGGATGAAGCTGGCGCCATTATTGACCGTGGGTTTGTTCCAACAAAAACATTTGTAAAAATAAAATAAAAAACAAAAAAAAAAATAAAAAAAACACGTATATACCTAGTTTTGGTGAGCTTTAAACCCACGACTTCTCAATTTATAATAATATTATCAATGTGCTTTAGCCAAAAACACCATGAAACAGAATCGCAGAATAGATACCTGCTCTGTGGTGTAGTTGGTTAACGCACACTCTCAAGCGTATTGATGAATCGTGGGTTCAAAACCCGCCCAGAACTACGTGATTATTTTTTTCGATTTCGATTTCGATATGATAATATCACGAACTTAAAAATTGTAAAAGTCAGGTCTTAACAAACATCCAAGACGATTAAATTGTCTATGGAAATATGGGAAACGGCCAATAACACCCTTGCTGACGGTAGCTCCTTTAGTAATGATGGGCGGTGCGGTGGTAGTGCCCAACCGGTCGCAATGCGAGGGAAAAATTTTTGGGGACGGAAAACCTTGAACGGCGGCTCTCCGACGACTTTATTGGTGTCGCCCAGACAGTTTTAATGGGTGGCAACCTTTTTCCGTTTTGCTTTTTTCGTGGAAGCTAGGATTTTTTTGAGTGGGGATCATTCATGAGACACTCGGTGTTGCTGTTGCTGTTGCGTTACTGTTTTCAAAAATGCTGAATTCGATTTATAAAGATGACTAAACGTTAAAATTTCTTGAGCAGAGAAAGACTATGTTCGAAATGCCACCTTTCAGGGTGACATTGTTGGGCGACTCAAAAGCTTGAGCAGCTTAAATTTGGCATGCAAGAGAGTGACTCTTTTTGTTCGCTTCGAGAAATGCAAGCACACATATAAGTAGGTATAGACCGTAAGACGATGCTTTGCCAGATCGAATCGGAAAGGTAAAAACGAAAAGTAGCTTTGTGAGTGCTCGCTGGAGGATAATTGAATCAAAGGTAATAAAAATTTATTACACTCGCTTTGGTCTTTTTCCGCTAGAAATGCAGTTCGATTTGATTTTCGATCTTTTTAAGCTCAGTGTGACAAGGTAACGAGCTGGAAGTTGATTTCTATGGACGTTCCATTGCAGAAGCTGAAATCAAGACTTTTTTATTCGATGGAATGACGCAGAGCGTTTTCAGCACAAGGAAGTAGAGGCAAACTGTTATGGAAATGAAAGTGATCCGTTGGAGTCCGTTGTGGTGTTATATTCGCTAAAATACAACCAAACCTTGGCCAAAAATTGTTGGTGGTGGGGCTGGGAATTTTCTGCAATACTGATGATTGCTAAGCAAATGAGCAATACGAGAATGTTCGTGCAGTTGCGCATTCAATATTTACTCTAAAGTAATAGCTTTCATACAAAAAATATCATGATTGAAAAGTAAGTTCATTCCACCGATTCTAGTAGTCAACCAATGCAGTTCAATCATATCTCCTCAATCCAATTGAAAATAGCTTTCAATCACTGCTCTGCAACCACAAACAATTCACATGTAAATAGATTGGAAACAATCTACCCGAAAGGCATCCAAACCAATCCCAACTGTATGTAACTAACAACTCCAATGCAGATTGAGTGCTGTGAACATCATTCAAAACTGCCTACACCATGTGCCTTGACAAGTGCGGAACCAATTTACCTTTCGGGATAGCAAAGAGGGCTTCAAAAACCGATTACAATGCATTTAACTGATCCATACCGCAAGCTCTACCACCCACTCCATCACTTTCCCCAGAAAAATCGAATATTAATTTTGCAACCATGCTCATCCCAAGCTACCGTAACTGCAGATATTCGAATTTTTCCAGCTCGTTGTATAAATTCAGTTTTCGCAAATTGGCATGCCACGCCGGCATACAGATCCGGCTTCCGTAACGATGTCCCCAGTCAGTGTGAATCGTCCCCAACGAAAACACGACCGACAAAAAATGTTACATTGTTGCATTGTTGTTACACCAGCAGCACCGGGTAACGAACAACACACACACTCGTGGAACTCATACCGCACCACAAAGGGGGGACAAGATCAAAGGAAAATTTGTTCAATTCCGATAGTCTCGAACGGTAACGACGAGGAATTCTTTCCCCTGAGGTTGTGCCTGCTTCGTTTCCACTCTTCCAAACTTTCATGGGTTGTGAAAACTTGTGGTTTGAAACTATTTCGAAAGTTCTGGTTGAAAGTTGACCTAGCGAAAGGGAACGGGGAACTGAGTGTCACCTTCGGTCAGGGATGCCAAGCGAGTTTTTTCAAATAATTATGTATACCGACAAGAACTATTTTCTACCATTGCACACACTCAAAGCAAAATCTATTACTTACCGGTCAGACTAAGGCCTGAGTGTCCTTTGCTGTACGTAGGAGTTGTTTCCAGTCTACTCAATCCATGGCTGTGCGTCTCCAGTTCCGCACTCTGTGAAGGGTTCGCAAATCGTCCTCCACTTGATCAACCCACCTAGCTCGCCGTGCACCACGTCTTCTTGTACCGGTCGGATGACCGGATGATCCGACTTTCTAATTACGTGACCCGCCCACCGTAGCCTCCCGATTTTTGCGGTATGGACGATGATGGTTGGTTCTCTCAGCAGCTGATGCAACTCGTGGTTCATTCGCCTTCTCCAAGTCCCGTCTTCCATCGGCACTCCGCCGTAGATGGTACGCAACACCTTCCGTTCGAAAACTCCAAGGGCGCGTTGATTCTCTGCACGTAGGGTTCATGCGTCGTGCCCATAGATGACTACCGGTCTCATCAGTGTTTTGTAGATAGTTAACTTCGTGTGACGGCGAACTTTGTTCGATCATAACATTTTATCTGTCTTTGGTCGGCCCTTATGGAAACTGTATCATTGGTGTGTTCGACTGTATTTGGAAACTAATGTTTTGCGGCTTCTCAGTCTTGACAAAATCAAAACATAACAAAATAACATAACAGCGTTTTGATTTTGTCAAGACTGAGAAGCCACAAACATTAACTTATGGAAACTAGCGACGAAGAACTTTTTGAACGGTCTCAATCTGTTGAACAGAATATGTCACATTATGTTATTGTACGTCAAATTGAGGTGTGGTACGTATCGGTAATAGACACATTCTATGATCGTTTTTTGGGTTTTTTAAGACAATTCAAACCTCCCTTCAACAGATTATGAGTAACATGCGGAAAACTCGAGTAACGAAAGTGTCAAAAAGTGAAGATATTGGAATAGGTTTCAGGGGAGTTTTCGGGGGTTTCATACGGTTTCAGGTTACAGGCAAATCAAAAGGGTTTCAGGGGGTTCATGAAAGAATTTTAGGAAATTCCAGAGGTTGTTCCGCGGTTTTAGAGGTGTAATATGAGGATTCAGGGGCAATTTCGAATGTTTTGAGTCGTATCAGATGCGTTACAAGAGTCTTAGGATGTTTTAGGGAGTTTTCGATGGCATTTCAGGAAGATTTCTAGCGGTTCTTGGGGTTAAACCTCTCCCATTGCCGATGTTTCATACATTGAGTTGTCCAAAAAAGTCCCACTAAACCTACTGCAAGCCTATCCGTATACGTGAGAACAAAAGATGGTTACAAAGTTCTTACAGATAGATTAACACGGGAAATCTGAACACAAACCACTAAGACACAGGAATTTGGATTGGTCAATTAGGCGTCCCTCCGCCCTTTGCCAAAATTAGAAAAAGAAAAGCCTTCCATCGTCGCCTTTTATGTGCACAGGCCTGCGTTACATGTGGCTTTTGGGAGTTTCTGGGTAGGTTGGGGAGTAGTGGAGGATCTCAGCAGCGTTACAGGGGGTTGAGGTAGTTTCAGAGGTTTTCAAAGGCATTTAAGGAAGTTGCAGAGGACTTTCAGCGAGTTTCCGAGGCGTTGCAAAGAGCTTTAGGGACGTTCTCGGAGGTTTCGGTGAATCTGTGGTGGGTTATGGGGTGTTTCAAGGGGCCGTCTAGGTTTCAGGGACATTTCGATGAGTTTATAAGAGTCTCAGGGGTTCGGGGGGCTTCGGAGGTATATCAGGGTGATTCAGAGGATGTTTAGCGGGTTGCATGAGCGTTACAGGGGTTTGGTGGTGTTACAGAGGATTTCAGGGGCATTTTTTTACAGATTACAGGACCTTCACAGTGAAATTCTGGGCCGTTCAGAGCCCCTTCCCCCAAACGTCCCTGAAACCTCCATAAATTAGCATAGTATAGCATAGCGTAACATAACATAGCATAGGATAGCACAAATGACACAAATTTCCCAAACGGAGGACAGCGAACCCTTAGATTGCCTTTGAATCCCACTGAAAGTCCTCTGAACTCACTGTAACACCCGTGAAGCCCCTGTCATGCCCCCGAAAATCATAACAAACCCCCTTTCTGGAAATACATGTAATACAAATGTTATCAATTTTCTTCGCAAACCAGAAGTAGCCATTCTTCGACATCTACTCACTGAGCCATGTCCGAAAATATTCATATCGCACGAGTATTCTATGACTTATTAGACGTAGGCCGTAACTTCTCAGTTGAGAACCACTGCACAGTTCAAAAATAAATGTCCACACTTTCAGTTCTCTAGTTTTCCGTATGTTTGTTTCGTACTTTTCGGAACTGCTGGAATACTATATTTGGTGACCCAAGTAACACACTTGTCACAAAAGAGTCACGGCTTCGGTTTCTGTTGCGCGAAAGATTGTGACTTAATTGTAACAAATAAATACTTACTTAGTGATTTTTGTGTAATAAAAACTTTCGCTACCGTTACTCTTTTGTGAAAAGTGTGTTGCTTGGGGGATGTTTTTGTAGCATGATAATCAAGATGATTATCATGCATATTACAGTTTTTGACGGTCCATCTTTGATAACTGAACTAAATAGATAAACCAATATACATAGAGAAATTACTCTCAAATGGTGTAAAGTATGGAACGTAATTTCACCACTACGTGGTGTCGATGTGTAATTTTGCAGATGTTTCATCTCATGATCCAGTGTTACGTTTGTAAATTGTTGTGAACATTTCGTCAGTTTATTTTGTATGTTATATTGTGGTTTGTACATCTGTTGTTGAATTTTAATGCGCATTTGTAGCGCTCCAGTCATTTCGGGCAGCGATCCTGTACAAAACACGTAAGTCGTCCCCTAACACGGACGATCTTGTGCTGGTGCCGGAATCTAGATGCCCCTTAGAAATTCCTAGACCAAAACAAGCTATGAATGCAGCAACAGATGCTGCGAACTGCCAAACAAAATACAATTCTTGGATGACAGATGGACCAAGAACAATTATGAAACCTCGTCATCCTGGGTTCGGACTTCGTTATCCATATGGATGACTGGGCACAAATTAATGTTATGTGTTGCATGTTTGGGTTTTGTGCATTTGTAATGTTCCAGTTTACTTTTCGTATCCCATTAGTTCCAAAATGTGGAGCTCGATGCGGAAAATAAAATCCGCATTTCTAGGGTTCTGTTAGAAGTTGTCCAAATTATACTCATCGTGAGCACAATGCATTTGTAGTATTCCGCACAATTATTTTCGTTGCAACAGATCACCTACAAAGTTAATCTTTTCAGCAAAGTTATTCAGAAGTCTTGAAGTTCTCAATTAATGTAAAATTTGGTACGCCACTCAAAAGCTCCAAGATTCCATTTCATAAAGAGCTTCTTGATATATTAGACCTGATTATTCTGACCTCCTAGAAAGTTTGGATCTTCAGCAAAGTTGTCGAGAACACATATGGCTCTCAAGTTGTAAAAGTGTTTCATGTACCATAATGAATAGTGGCACTAACTTTTGAATACAGCATACTAAGATGTCTTGGAACCTGTTCGTTCAAAATGTGAAGCCATGGAATACTGTCTGGAATTGCTTTTTCAGACTAGGTAATTCTCTTATAGTTCTGCTAGGGATTTCTGTTGGTGTTCCTCCAGTGCTCCCTTTTTTCTCCAGGCAAACATTCAGGTATTTTTGCTAGTGTACTAAAAAGATTGGAGATTCTCTAGGAATTACACTTGGAGTTGCCGCATAGATACCTCCAGTAATTTCATCAAGCATTTCTTTTAAAAACTGCTTCAGGATGTCCTTCAAATATTTCCTTAGGAAGTTCTCCAAGAATTGCAAGATGATGATTTCTGAAGGAAACGCTCCACAGATTTCTTCAACACGAATTTCAGGAATTCTTCCCTATGATTTTTCGTTAACTTTTCTACGCATCGCATCAGGAATTCCTACAACGATTGCATCAGGAAGGTTAAGTAAACCTCCATCAAGCCTTTGAAATGTTACTAGGCGATGTACAAACTATGGAGACTCATTTCTGGCCATCTCAGAACAACCCCCTCCCCCCGGGTAGACTTTTGTCCATACAAACTTTCGAAATTTGAATGGATCGTAGGCATCGGCCAGACATCCCCCCCTCCCTCCATCAGAGTCTACGTAGTTTATGGACAGGCCCATACATGTATTCAATCAAGTAGTTATCCACCCATTCCTCGGAAATTTCTAAAAAAGATTCTTGAAGAAATTCCTTCAACGATTCATTCAGGAGTTACTCCAGAGACGTTCAGAAATTTCTTCTAAAGGTTTCTTTAAAAATCTCACCAAGGATGTCTTCAGTACTTTATTCAAGCATGCTAACGTTTCTTTAAATATTCAACTCTGAGTTTCGTCATGGATTCCTTCAAATATATTCTCATGCATTAAAAAAGCTCTTCAAAGATCTCTTTAGGAAGTTGAAATTTATAAGGAATAACTTCTTTCAGGGAACTTCCTGGAACTCCTCCTGAGACTCTTTCTGAAAATTTATTACATATCTTTACATAAATGTCTTCAAATATTACCTTAGAAATCCCTCCTGCCATTTCTTAGGCAACTTTTACATGGATTTTTCACAAAATTCCACCTGGTTTTATTCTCAGAGATTTCTTCACGGAATTACCCAGGAATTGCTACAAGGAACAAGCTTTCCAAACTTCCCTAACAATTATATCAGCTATTTTTCCAAAATTCTTTCTACATGGATTGCTCCAAGGAATATTCCAAGTTATTCCTTTAAAAATTCTTTCAGTATATTTGCAGCAGTAATTCCTGCAAGCTTTCCTTCACTCATCCTAGGCTTCTCTAATGGATTGATACAGCGATTTATTCGGGAACTCCTCAGGATTCCTTCAGAAATTCCTCCAATGGCTGCTTCTGGATTTCCTCCAAGAATTTCTTCAGGAACTTTTCACAAATTCCGAAGAGAGTGACACTTATTCCGGAATTCCTTCAATTATTTTTTTCAGAATTTCCTACGAAGATTCTTTCAGGTATTTCTCCATAAATTTCTCTGAGTTTTATTCTAGAATTTCCTCCAAAAATTCCTTCCGAAATCGCTTAAACATTTTACTCAGAAATTTCCTCACAGGTTCTTATAGAAACTCTTCCCAATGTTCGTTCAGTAACTGTTTTAAGAATTTCTGTGGAAATCTTTTCATGGATTTATTTTTCTAAAATATTTTCAAGGATTGTTTCTGAGAACTCCATTGATAATTTCTAAAATTCCTACTGTACAAATTCCTCCAAGGCATTTACGGCATTTAGGGCATAAAGTAAATTTCTTACAGGATTCTTTGAAAAGCTCTTTCAAATATTTATTTTGGAAATCTTTACAGGAATAACTTGCTCTGCAAGTTATACCACATATTTTTATGTAGTACGCCCTTGAAGATTCTTTTAAAAATGCCATCAGGGACTGCTTCAGTTATTACTCCTAAAACTCATCGAAGGTTTCCATCAGGAATCTATCCAAGAATTTCTGCTGGAATTGTTCCATGAATTGGTCAGAAAATTCTTCAAAGATCTGCAGAACTTCCTTATGAGCTTTATGGCAGAGTGTTTAGCGTCAATCGTCTAGGTGTAGCGCAAGTCTCGGGGTGTCGGTTTGATTCCCGCTTTAGCCAGTGAAAACTTTACGTCAAACGAATTATTCATCACTGAACCGCCGGGTGTTCTTGTGTGTTGCCCGTTGTTTAGTGTAAGTAATATTCAATCTATGCTGTCTTTTGCTGAAGACGGTGCGAATTGTCTTTTCAAAAGCTCATTCTAGAATTACTACATAGATTCATTTCCGAAATATTTAAATATTCGATAAGGAACTCCTACAACTATTCTACCAAGAATTCCTTCAAAGTTTTTCTTCCAGAAATTATCTGAAGAATTGTAAGATTTTGTTAGAAATGTTTAATGGAATTTCGAAAGCAGTACTTCCGAAGATTTCTTCCGAAATTCCTTCAAAAATTCACTTTTGTCATCCTATTTAACACCATATAGGGTACTTGCTGGCTTTGTTTAGTGATTCCAACAGACCCTTTTATTCTGCTGGTAACGTTTTGTAATTAGAATCGCGCTACGAAACGTTTCACAGCAAAATCAAATGGGTCTGTTGGGCACACTAAACAAAGCCAGCAAGTGCCCTATACTATTTTTGTTTGCTGGGGAAAAACCTTACAAAAAACATTAGCATTATATGTTGCAATCGTAGCAAAAATGCTTTACTTTTAAATTCACTAGAGTTTCGTCATGGTCAAACTGAACACTCCATCTTTATATCATCGCCAGCCTTTTCAAGTTTTGGATCTCAGGAACTTGCAGTACAGAGCGTATGTATTGGCGAAGTTAAAACGCATTAACGCCTCGTAACGGCGGTGGAATTGCCTACAAAATTCCTCCATTTGAGCGCCATAAGACTACTAATCGCAGTGCTGGAGTTGCGTACCATACAGTTATACATACGTACTGTCTTGATGCTCTGAATCATAAGAGAAAGCATGACAAAATGTTGAGTTTATTCTTGAGTTGAATTTATAACCAAATAAAACCTGTACAATCAACAATCATAATAGTGCAACCCTACGATGGTTATATGTATGAATCAATAGCTGCGATTGCCTCATTGAAATAAACGCCGAGTTCCAGCTCCAGGAATCAAAGGTTCAAATCTCAGCGTGTGCAGTAATTTTGTGATGCCACGCTGGATGCCAAAATAGTCATTGTAGCAACTGGCATCCCTGTCTCGGATCCTCCGATGATGCTGCAACAATGAACCAATCGTGAACTGCGACAATATTTTCGTTCGTAAAAAGAGGCAGTGGTGGTTGGTGAAGGGACTACATGGGTGAGAGAGCTCCGAACGGCATGGAAATTGATTGCGCAAATATTTCTCTGTCCCCATTTCGGTGGAGATGCAGTTGGCCTCGGCCCCAAAACGGATGACGGCGGCCTGACGGAAGCCTGAAATGGTGAGCAAATGTGCTGTAATTTTTGTAATAATTTATTGAAATTGGATTATTGCGGAGTGCTTGATGGTCCCGCTACTGTGCCTACATCCGGTGGGTCCATCAGGTCCCAAATGGTTGCGAGCCCTCTGGGGAAACTACGGCATTGGGATTAACGATTGGGGGTGGCACTATTGGTGGGTCTGATTCACTTTGTTGTTTCTGTTCATTGTTCAAAAAAGTATGGGGGGAGCAGATAACAGAGGAAACAGGCAATCAGGAAATCTCTGGAAGGTGGGTGACGCTCGGGGAAAATGTCCACTGCGCGGCTTTGTTAATTAATTTACCATTCAGTGAAATTGATGTAAATGCGGCTGTTTGGTTCCCACCGTTCGTTGATTCATTTGGACCGCTGGAAGTTGATGGCAATTTGTTGGGGGAAAAAAATGTACCGTAAATTTCACGCGGAAATGGTCAGCAAATGAAGCAGCTGGATTTTTTTTGAACCAATTTGCAACATTGTTGCTGCGAACGATTACAAATTGTCTTTTCATATTCAAAGTAAAGAGAGAACGCCTGCTTGCCACTATTTTGCAGAACATTTTATGTTGTTCAAGTGATGCTCCTTTTGGTAATGCATCCTCTCTAACATAGCCAATTTCTAGATGCTGTGTGAAATATCTGTTCCAGTATAATGATCGATCGGAGACTGCAAAAATTTAAGCAAATTAAGCAAATTGGCACATAATAGCTAAATACTGATGAATAAACAGATGGAGAAGAACTGACTATCCATTTGTCTAATAATTATTGTTGTACCCCAATGATATGGATGCCAGATATTACTCTTTCAATCACAACTCTAATGACACCGTAATGATCCGGACTAATTTCCATCGATGATAGGATAATAACCACCCTCCATTCTAATACGGTGCAGGTGTTCTCTTCCACCGAAACCCGCACCTGTTTAGCTAGCATTTTTATTCCATTTTCCCGAACTCATCGCGATATCAATTGAAACCGATCAGCACGCTAATAAATTAGCCCGATTCTGAGGAACACCCGCGCACTGAAAAGCCGATCCGATTCCTTGCGTGCCATTAATGATGAAAGTTCGTACGCGCGAGCATACCTTCAGGCGCTAGGCTCGTCGACGTCGTCGTCGTCGACGTCATCCATATGAATTAGTAAGGCGCGTACCTTCCCGGAAGTGCCGGTAAGCACCACCTGAATGACCACACACTACCTCCGGGTGGTGGTGTCATCGAAGTCGTCCCGGTGCGGTGCCCGGTCAGATCCCATTTGCATATAAATCTGTCGAAATGGAAATCGGTTTACGATTTAAAAGCTTCCTGTGCGCTTATGGCTTGGCAAGTGTCTCCACCACCGCAGCGTTGTTCCGATATGCATAGGCGATAAGAGCGCAGGGAACACTCCGCACAGTGCCGCCAGTGGTTGGCCATTCAATTCCAATTATTTTAATCAGAGTAATTTTCTCCCACCTTTTGATCGGGGCCATACATTCTGGATGGATCGTTGGCGTGGCTAGGGAAGGGGTGCTAGGGCAATCTCTGGAATTTATTTGGAGAGCCCTTGAATGTTTGCATAAATTAAAATACGCATTTTTTATTTTAAGAATTTGTGAAATGAATAAATGAATCGAAAATTAAAAACATTTTCAAATAAAAATCTCTGAAAAACCATGGAGTTTTATTTTGAAACTATTTCAAAATGTTATGTTAATTTTCTGGAGCATAGCTAATAGTTCTTTCAACGAGTTTTTCACAGAACTCAGATACATCCCTGGACAAATTCTGACTCATTCTGCCATTATTTCAAATGTTTTGACGATAATGTCCATGTCGTCCGCAAAGCACGCACATTGAATGACCTTCGAGAAAATCGTGCCCTGTAGATTAAAGTGCGGTCATCCGGACCCGCTGCAGCTAAAGTGCGCCATTCGAGCACGCTATGGACTAGACTGCGATCATCCGTACACGCTGAGGACTATGGACTAGCGAGGTCTTCCGGACACGCTATGGGCTATAGTGCGATCATCCACACAAGGTGGACTTAAGTGTGGTCATCCAGACACGCAGTGGACCAAAGTACGGTTATCCATACACGCTGAGAACGAGAGAACGAGAGTGTGGTCATCCGGACACGCTAAAGACTATAGTGCGGACTCTAAACAAGCTGTGGACTAGAATGTGGTCTTCTGGACACGCTGTGGACTAGAGTTCGGTCATCAAGACTCGCTATGAACTAGAATGTGGTCATCTAAACACACTATAGACTAGAGTACGGTCATCCGGGCACGCTGTAAACTAAAGTGTGGTCATCCGGACACTCCATAGACTAGAACAGATAATTCCGGCTAACCGAAGAAAAATGGGAAGGAATACAGGTGAAATCTGGCAAAACTTATTGAAAAAAGCTCGGGAGGAACTTCAGCAGAAATCCTTAAAAAACCTGGAGCACCATGTACAAAGTTTTGGGAGTAACCCCAGGAGGGAATACAGCCGAAATCATGGGGTGGGACACTCATTAATATTGGCAGTAATATCAATTAATATTATATTAGTTTAGTAATATCTATTAATATCGATGCTGCACATCAAGGCGGCTGTGATTTTTTTTTGTACACAAAGACTAATGACATGTGAAGATGACTATAGTAAATTATGCAGTTCAATACGGTGAGTTTTCATTATTGTCTAAATTTAACTTACAGCAATGTTTATTTTCAAATTTTAGGCTAATATATTTCTTAGAGCGTATCCGAGCGGTGCATCAACCTGAAAACGAGACATAAAATGTGACTGCCGAGAGATCAACGGTTGACGACCGATATAATTTCCGCCTCTGAAAAGCCTGTAAGGTTAGTGAGAGCTACGATGTCCGTTGATTTCACCCCGGTCAGCCATTATTGGGCCGGAATTTCCGGAATCATCTCAACCTTATGGAATGCAGAGCACATTTTCTGTAATGGATTAGCAGTGACCACCATCGGTTAAATTACCAGCATGGTCTTGTTTGGCATAAAATGTTTAAATTGTATTGTTGAAATAAATGCTCACAATTTCGCCAAAATTCGATTCGTTTTAATTAACAAGAAAAATTATTACAATATGCCTTTTATAATTATTCTGGGTAGTTACGGATCATATAACGAACAGCCAAATACACAACATACTACAAGTGACAATCACTAAAATACGAACAACTTTCAATTTTCAACCCGATGAATTTTTGGATATTTTTTTTTTTTTCGTGGGAACTCGGACGGGTTCCGGCCTTATAAGGTCGGCCAGGGCAAGGTCTCCAGCCCACGAGGCCCCCACCAATCGATTCCAAGCTGATGCCGTCTCGTTCGTCGATCAAAACCGTCACCCCTTTTGTGAAAATGAATTTAGTCCGTTTTTTTCTGTTCCATTTTGTCATGGTGCGTAATGGAGATCATTGAACTTCAAGATTCATTAATGCTCATTGAAAATGATCTGTAGGTTCTGTCCCACATCCAAAAGTAGTATCTGAGACCAGAACAAAAGAAATCACAAAAATAGCAATAAGCTGTACTGTACATGGCGCTCTCAACCCCGGTTCGTATGTTTAAACTATGTTGATGGTTTTTTGACAGCTGCAAACAACGACCACAACGATGATGTTATCAATGAGTACTTGATAATATAATTAATATCGGCATTAATATTTATAATATTTGTAATACAAAATCGAGTGTCCCACCCCATGGCCGAAATTCTGCGAGAAAATCAGAGAGAAATGGCTCTGGAATTGATCATTGCAAGGACCAGTATCTCTGATATAGATGTATTGGAAAATCGGTGGTTTCCAATCTATGGTCACGGGCCACGTGAATATCTCAAGAACCGAAAGTCCAAACGGCATTAGGCCTAACGACCCTTTCGGCCAAATGGAGTTCGGCCAAAAGGCATTCGTCCAAATGGCGTTCGGACAAATAACCCGGAGCCCTATAATATAATGCTGCTTGATCTGCATAATTCGAAAAGAAGTTTTCACTGCTTCATCGCCTTTTAGATTCTTGAGGAATTCGCATGGCTCCCAACTCCAGTTTGAAAACCCCTTATGTTAACAACACCAAAATATTGTAATAAATACTCCTTGGGACGCAGAATCCTACAAACATTCACTCTTTCTCCACGGCCTTTAGGTTCTTGCGAAAACAGCATGGTCCGCGATCTCATGTCTCATTTTTCATCTCTCATCTCATCTCTTAGGGGCTGTCCATAAACCACGTGGTCATGAGGGGGGGGGGAGGGTTCGGCCAATGATCATTTTGTATGGATAAATAAAAAATTTTGTATGGACTAATGACCACGCGGGGGGGGGGGGTGGTTGAAAAGTCCCAAAAAAATGACCACGTGGTTTATGGACAGCCCCTTACCTCATCTCTCATCTCTAATCTCTCACCTCATCTCTCATCTCATTTATCATCTCATCTCTCATTTCATCTCTCATTTCATCTCTCATCTAATCTCTCATCTACTCTCTCATCTTATCTCTCATCTCATCTCTCATCTCATCTCTCACCTCATCTGTCATCTCATTTCTCATTTCATCTCTAAACTCATTTCTCATCTCATCGCTCATTTCATCATTCTTCTCATCTCTCATCTCATCTCTCATCTCATCTCTCATCTCATCTCTCACCTCATCTGTCATCTCATTTCTCATTTCATCTCTAAACTCATCTCTCATCTCATCGCTCATTTCATCATTCTTCTCATCTCTCATCTCATCTTTCATCTCATCTTTCATCTCATCTCATCTCATGTCATTCTTCTCTAACCCTCTATTCTATCATCTTCCCTCCCCTCTACCCTACCTTCTACCCTACCTTTTACCCTACCCTCTACACTAACCCTTTACCCTACCCTCTATGATTATCATCTACCCTACCCTCTATCTTACCTTCTATTCTACCCTCTATCCTACCTTGTACCCCACCCTCTACCATAAATCTCTATCCTACCCTCTACGCTACTTTCTACTCTACTCTCTACCCTAACCTTCTACCCTACCCTTTATCCTACCTTCTACCCTACCCTCTATGTATCATATGTATCACATGTTACTTGTGTGTTCCCGAGTACCTGAAAACCCCAATTTACGCTCAAGGAGCGTAAATTGGGAAGCGCTATTTGGGAATTAGTGCGTAAATCGGGGGGCGCAAATTGAGTTTGGCGCAAAAAAGTGAGCATAAATTGGGGTTTCAGTGTACCTGTTCGGGATGAGAAGCCCAAATTTCCTGAGGCCCCATTAGGCCCCTTTCCTCCGAGTAACTCCTGTAGAAATCCCAAGAGCAGCTCTCAGAAATCCCGAAAGAGCAACTAAAAATATCTAGGAAGAAACTGTTTATGGTAGCAAATGCGTAAAAAACTTTTGGATGGAAAATTAGGAGAACTGGGAAATTCCAGAACAAAATCTAAACCTAAAATGTGGACACGCTATGTCCTAGAATGCGGTCATCTGGACACGCTGTAGATTAAACTGCAGTCATCCGGACCCACTGCGGCTAAAGCTGGTCAACCGTACACGCTGCGGACTAAAGTGCAGTAATCCGGAGACGCTATAGACTACAGTACGGTCATCCGGACACACTGTGGACTAAAGTGCAATCGTCTGGATATACTGTGAACTAGAGTGCGGTCACATGGCTTCCCTGTAGACTTAAGTATGGTCATCTGGACATACTGTGCTCTACAGTGTGGTTATCCGGGCACGCTGCGGACTAAAGTGCGGTCATCCGGAAATGTTGAGGACTAGAGTGTGGTCATCTGAACACATAAAAGACTAGAGTATGGTCATCCAGACACGCTGAATACCGAAGTGCGGTCAATCGGACACGCTATGGGCTAGGAGTGTGATCGTCTGGACACGTTGTGGTCTAAAGTGTGGTCTTCCAGACACGCTGTAGACCTGAGAGAGAGGAGACAGCTGGCTTCGATTGCGTGCTACTTAATATCAAGGAGGACCTGTCACAAACTGTCACCGCAAACCGAGTTGAAAATCGCACATTGATGGTGTGCGAGATCTTATTTAAATTTTGCTCCGTTTGTTGTATTTGAAAAAGATAAAATATTAATGTTCAGTTTTCCACGAGCAGTGCAACGAATCCATTTATTTTCCATGCTCTGTCGCAACGAACTCAATATGCAAATCATTTTTGTGCGGCGCACAAAGTTGTAAAAAGAAGTAAGACGAAGACACGTAAACATCGTGGCTGTCAGTGAGCTGTCTCTCTCAGCTGTAGATTAGAGTGCGGCCATCTGGACACGCTGTATAATAATGTGCGGTCATCCGGACCCGCTGCGACTGAAATGCGATAATCCGTACACACTGAGGACTAGAGTGCGGTCATCCGGACACACTCTAGACTAAAGTTACTAACCTTTACTTACCGGTCAGGCAAAGGCTTGCCTGTACGTGTACATAGTAGCCGTCCCCATTTTACTCGGTCCATGGCTGTGTGTCTCCAGTTCCGCACTCTGCGAAGGGTCCGCAGATCTTTCTCCACCTGATCGACCCATCTAGCTCGCTGCGCACCACGTCTTCTTGTACCGGTCGGATGACTCTCGAGAATCATTTTAGTCAGGTTGCTATCCGACGTCTTGATGACGTGACCCGTCCACCGTAGCCTCCCGATTTTCACGCTGTGACCGATGGTTGGTTCTCTCCAGTGTTGGTAAAAACTCAAAATCTCAAATCTCATGCTTGAGTTGTTTCACGCGCGATTCTTGACTCGTCAAACTCACCGCCGAAAAAATCATGCATGAGTTGACTCGCGATTTCACTCATTGCGTTATTTCTTGGTGTCCTTATTATTTACATCGAAGTTTTTAGGATTATATGATAGAGCAAAAGCAAACCTATCGTACAACAACATTGGATGTCGTTCAAATTGATTTGGATTCGTTTTACAAGCGAACGAGATTTCGACGCTTGACTCGTGAGAGCGAGATTTTGCGTGAAAATCTCGCGCGCGAGAAAATGATTCAAAATCGCGCGCGAGTTTGCTCACGCATGAGCGGTTCTTGAGTGTGCTTTGAGTGTGATTTTACCAACACTGGTTCTCTCAACAGCTGATGCAGCTCGTGGTTCATTCGCTTTCTCCAAGTCACGTCTTCCATCTGCACTCTGCCGTAGATGGTACGCAACACCTTCCGTTCGAAAACTCCAAGGGCGCGTTGGTCCTTTGCACGTAAGGTCCATGTTTCGTGCTCATAGAGGACTACCGGTCTAATCAGCGTTTTGTAGATAGTTAACTTAGTGTTACAGCGAACTTAAATCGATCGTAGAGTTCTGCGGAGTCTAAAGTAAGCTCGATTTCCTACCACAAATCCTCTGAACCTGCTGGTGTTGTTGTCGACGGTCACCGGTGAGCCCAAGTTCACGAATTCTTCAATAGCCTCGATTTCATCACCGGCGATAGAAATTCGGGGTGGCGGGCGCGGTGATTCCTCCCTGGAGCCCTTTGTCATAACGTACTTTGTCTTCGACACATTAATGACTAATCCGTCCAACTAATGTGCGGACCACTATACACGCTGTGTATTAGAGTGTGGTCTTCTCGACACGCTGTGGACTAGAGTTTGGTCATCCGGACACGCTGTGGTCTAAAGTGCGATCGTCCGGACATGCTGTGAACTAGAGTGTGGTCATCTGGATTCCCTGGTGACTGAAGTGCGGTCTTCTGGACACATTGTGTACTACAGTGAGGTCATCCGGATACGAGATAGACTAAAGTGTGGTCATCCATACACGCTGTGGACTAGAGTGCGGTCTTCCAGCCAGGATTTCATAAGCATTTCCTGAAGGGATTCCTTGCAATGGAACGGACCTGGTGTGATGGTTGATGCACACTACCGACTCACACTCCCGACAAACTCGCAAAATGTGAGTTGTTCCTTCGGAGGGAAGTTAAGCGTGGGTCCCGAGAAGAACTAGCCCAGGTCTAGAAATCTTGTTCAAACAGTTAAAAAACGTACAAGGTGTTTTGATAAATTGCGTCGTTACTTTACTTTGCTGCGCTCTAAATTCCCGGACGGACACATCAGCCCCCTTCATACGCCAATGATCCTGCCCAACGAATGTGCTGAAGTGAGTGCCTTCGGGCCAAGTGCGAGAAAGTGCGTGTTTGCTGCGTTACCGGTAAAGGGTTAGATCCGGACCACCCCCTCTACAGCGGGAAAGAAGGAACTCCTAGTCGTCGTCCTAGCCAAATGGACATAAATCAACAGGAAATTTCAAACCTGTTAGAGACACTGTCGCCTGTCACCAGTAGTTATCAGTAGTGCGACTGACCAACTGAATGCCTGCCAGGCCTATCGAACCGGAGCATTCCTAGCATTCGCTCCAGGAACGTCCTGCCGCTGCATATCGGACCGGACGGCTTGTTAACGGCAAATTGTAATTTATTGCTTTTGTGTTCGATACAATGTCGGGCAGCTCTTCGGCACTCACCCGAGTATGGGATAATTCGATGGCCCATCGACATCCTCTATGCACGCACGCACCGCACCACACCGAGCGGCGAAAGGGTGAAAACCGAAAACATGTTAAGTATGGTGACGTGTTGACAGGTGGTCAAAGCTATTTAGTGAATCCGGTCGGAAAAGTGCCCCACCGTTACCTACTAGGTACTGCTGCTGCCACTGCTGCGGTATGTGCGTGGTCAAACGGAGTTCGACCGCAAAACGGATTTTTTTGCGTTGGGTTTGGGTTTCGGATGAGTACGACTGCTGCTGTGGCGGGAGAGACACTGCACACTGCCCGGTGACGGTGATTTACCGCCGTGTTGCGTAACAGCTGGATGCTAATTTGGGTAATGTCAGTGATTGAAGTGGATTATGGCGTTCGAGTGGGATTGTTTTCCCGTAAACAATGTTAAGCCGTTTTTTAATGAGAGTGTTAGAGTTGAGTCGCAAATAGCAGTAGAGCTGAACTGGATGATGGCAGGAATCCACTTTCATAATGCTTTTGCACTTCTATTCTGTACGAGTGTGTACGGTGTGTGATCGCGAAAAATGATCAACGAGCTCGTTGCACTGCACATAGTCAATGCTGAAGAAATACTTCGAGCATTAAAAAAGTAACTATTTTAAAACTTTTTTTCAGCTAAAAATGTTTCCACACTTATCAGTTATATTTGGTTGTGAACAAAATGTTTGACAGCTCATCACTGTTATTTCTTCAAGATCGAACCCAAAGGTGCAGCAAAGTTTCTTCAACGACATGAAAAGTACAGGAGAAAATATTATTCACAAGTAGGAAGTGACAATTTCAAAGTAGGTAATATTTTAGAAATTATTATGCTCTGAAGCAAAAATGGTGAATATCATAATCATGAAACAATTATGTTTCATTCTCTCTCTCTCTTGTTGGCGTAACGTCCTCATTGGGACAAAGCCTGCTTCTCAGCTTAGTGTTCTATGAGCACTTCCACAGTTATTAACTGAGAGTTTCCTCTGCCAATGACCATTTTGCATGTGTATATCGTGTGGCAGGCACGAAGATACTCTATGCCCAAGGAAGTCAAGGAAATTTCCTTTACGAAATGATCCTGGACCGACCGGGAATCGAACCCGTCACCCTCAGCATGGTCATGCTGAATACCCGTGCGTTTACCGCCTCGGCTATATGGGCCCTAATGTTTCATTCATGTCCTCTAATTATTCAATATGGTGACATCAATAGCTACCAAAAATCGAACGTATGTATGATAACACAGCGTAACAAAAATTAACTTTTGGTCTGTCTCAAGAGCAAACTTATGTGTCTCTGATATATTTCGGGCCGCTGAATCCGAATCCGGGCTCAGATTTGCTCCAACACGTCACAATTTTGAGCTATACCTCAATTTATAGGGCAAAATATGCGATTTTGGGTTTTTTTGACTGCAAGCCATTAAGCATGGAAATATTTTTTTTAAGCAATCAAAAGGTTAATTGGTCAATTAACATCTAAATTAACGACTCATGCAAAATATTTCGTTTTACTAAATCGAATTTGATAGTTTTAAGCGATTTATGTTAGGTACGATATTTCCCATACAAGTCACCCTCCAAAAGTTGTATGCAAGTTTTCATACTAACATAAAATGCTTAAATCTATCAAATTTGATTTGGTAAAACGACATATTTTGCATTAGTCGTTAATTTAGATATTGATTGACCAATTTACCTTTTGATTGATTAAAAAAAATATTTCCATGCTTAATGGCTTGCAGTCAAAAGAGCCCAAAATCACATATTTTGCCCTTTAAATTGAGGTATAGCTCAAAATTGTGACGTGTTGGAGCAAATCTGAGCGCGGATTCGGATTCAGCGGCCCAAAATCCTTCGGAGACACATAAGTTTGCTCTTGAGACAAAAAAAATGTTGCGCTGTGTAATCAGTGTTCTCATCACTTCTGCCTAGCTACCAACAGATATTGTTACTAATCGAGTGGAACGTCATCTGTTGAGAGTTCTGGCAGTTAAAAAAAAGACACTACACCATCTTCAACCAGAGATTGCACAGATTGAACATTCACTAACATTGGGCAACGGACAACACGGAACACCCAGTAGACCAGTGGAGGATTTTTCGTTTGACGAGTTTCCTCCGGCTGGAGCGGGAATCGAACCCCGTGGCACTCACAATACGCCTAAACGACTGACGCCGCTAACCGCACGGCCACGAAGCCCACTACCGGTCTTTTCAGCATTTTGATGGGAGGTGAACCTTTTTCGACTGAAAGCTCTTGTGTAGCCCATAGTAGGCCCGACTTCCACTGATGATGCGCCTTTGTATTTCGTCTACCGTGTAAAAAGACCAGAGGTAGACGAATTCCTCCACCACCTCGAAAGTGCCCCAGTCTATCATAACACTGCTGCCTAGGCTTGCCCTGTCGTTCGTGGTTCCGCCTGTCAGCATGTACTTCTTTTTCGACACGTTCACCGTGAGTCCGGCATTTGCTGCTGCACTTTTATGGTGAGTGTACAGTTCTGCCACCGTTCCAAATGTTCTAGCAATAATATCCATATCATCCACAAAACACACAAATTGGCCGGATGTCGTGAAAATCGTGCTTCAGCTGTCGTACTCGGCTCGTCGAATTACACCTTTCAGAGTGATGTTGAACAGCAGGCATGAGAGTCCATCAGCTTGTCGCAGTCCCCAGCGAGATTCAAACGAACTAGACAGATCGCCCGAAATCCTTACGCAGTTTCTTACACCGTCCATCATCGCTTTGACCAATCTCTTGAGAAAAAGCCGTTCTCGTTCATGAATTTCTCCGAGCTGTCGTACGCCACCCTTGAAGTCAATGAACAGGCGTTTGGACCTGGTTTTTGCGGCATTTTTGGAGGATTTGACGCACGGTGCACGGTGTCAAAATTTTGATTATTATCGAACTTTCATGTACCTCGGATTTTTCTTCATAGAATGTTAGAACTTCGGCTATAATGTATGAATGCAAAATTTGAAAATATTCTATCGGGGAAAATTTGAGTTAGCTGAGTTTTTGGCTGTTTTCCATAGTAAAAATCAATAATTACTATTTTAGCCAAAAAACGTCCCATACAAAATGTATGGACAAATTTTCGCCGATGAAATATTTTCTAGTTTTCCAATTATGAAAATATAGCCCAAATACTAATCATTTTCGAAGAAAAATCCGAGGTACATGAATGTTCGATAATAATCGAAATTTTGACACCGTGCGGTGATGATTTGGTCCGCTGTCGAGCGGCCGTCAACGAAGCCGGCTTGATAACTCCCCATAAACTCATTAACTTTCGGTGAAAGACGGCGGAAGATGATCTGGAATTATTACTTTGTTTGTGTATGGGCTTGGCGTAAAGCCTCAAGGCACACATGTGTTTCAAAAATTGAAGCATTGAAATAAAAAAAAATACGTAAAAAAAATCCACGTAGTTCTGATGGGATTTAAACCCACGTCTATTCAATTCCCTAGACACGGTGCGATGACCAACTTCACCACAAAACAGGCAACGATTCTCTGGAGCCGAAAGCAAACCTAAATTCAGTGTTCATCTCAGCTAACACATGTCTTCGCAATTCTACATCTCCTTCGATCCTGACAACCAAGATAATTAGCTTCTATTCTCGAAAATTGTTTGGGTTCTGCTGCCCAAGGATCCTTGAAGTAATCGGTGTGAACGCGTGTCTGCCCGAGCAGAAGAGAATAACAATTGCATAACAAAATGCGTTATTTTGGCAAAATAACGGAGTAATGAAATTAGTTATTTTAATGTTATTAACATAATATATTATGTTATAAACTTGCGTGTCATAAGCGGCAAAATAACAAATATCATAACAAAAATATGTTCCTGGAAGACCAATTTAATAACATGTTTTGTTTGTGTCAATAATAACTTAATAACAATAAATTTGGAAAATATTTCAATAACAAATTTTGATCTTCAAAAGCTATTGATAACAAACCAAAAGCAAAATTTTTGAACCACCCTTTAGATAGAGTTATCCTAATTGCGAATTATAACATAATATGTTATTATATTATGAGTCTAACTATTTCCGAGGAACTACTGGTCCATCAAGTATTACAACATTCTGAGATTTTTTATGGAATGGATACGACTATATGTAACTGGATACAAAAAATGATAAAAACAGGGCATAATTGTCGAAGTGTTCATAAAATAAAAAGCTGACAAGAATAATAATTAGAATAATTAGATAATATGTACGGAATGAACGTAAATCTCCAATGTTGAAGTTACAATTTAAAAACTTGTTATTGTTGTGATATTGTTTATCAAATATTTGTTCACTCTCAATATCACAATAATATCTTAGTTTGCTCCATAACAAAACATGTTATTTAAATGTTGTTTTATGGGTGCATATCAACAGCTGGGTAATAACAAAATAAGATTGTCCAACAAAAGATGTTATGGAAAAGTAATTCCTTGATAAGCCAATAATAACAAAACATGATATAAAAACAGGTTATGTTATTTTGTAGTTATTGTTTTGCTATTCTCTTCTGCTCGGGTGTTGTTGACGGGATTAGGATCTCGTCCATTGTGGGTTGATATAGGAAGGCCTCGCAAATTTTGATACTGCTGTGCAATCTGCTCTTCGTTCTGAGCAGGCAACTGCAGTTTTTCAACAGTGTGAACCAGGGGCGTACAATTTCGTTTCAATGATACACTTTCATGCAACATTTGAATGAGTCACTTCAAGTGTTTCATACATTTTTCTAATGACTCGGTCGTTAAAAAAAACTTTTCCACTCATCGTAGCACTCGGTAGTCTCCCACCCGGTCGCATTGCTTGTGCTTCACCCGTCAGAGCATTAGTGTCTCACTGGTGCGCGCTAATCTCTCAATGGTTGCAGGCGCCGGTTAATTGGATTTAAGTGGTCGAATTTGTTATCCTCTTTCATAAAACATAATTATCATTCTATTGGCGTGCACCACTATTTAAAAATGTGGTTTAAATAGTATTTTTAGCATGTTGAAGTATTTCAATGACTCATAAATGAAACGAAAATCCAAGTGTATCATCCCATGTTTCATACACACTTGTTTCTGTTGCAGCAACGAACGAGTGTGTTGCTGGGTGAGAGATGAAGCATCACAGCAGTCCGTTCGCATGGGAAACGATTTGCTACAGTAGTCGTACGTCATGTTTTCCTTTCGAAATTGCACGACCCTGGTGTGAACCGCCTTAACAGTAACGATATTTCATCTATACTGTCTCCAGAGATCCATCCGTAGTGAACCCTTTTTCACATGTTCTACACTGGCCGTCTACTCGATAGTGAGTTTCAGCTCGATAACCTATACTCCCAGTCGATCAGTTAACTTTTTCTTCACCAATAATGGAACTGACGATCCTTCATCCAAAAATTTACCGCAGAGCAGCTTCACAAGGACTCTGAACAAAACCTCATTTAAGGGCATTTAATAACATTTCTAGAACGCTTTAAAGAGTTTTCAGGGTCGTTTCAGGGATGGATTCAGCAACTTTTTAAGAGTATTCCAAGGGGATTCAGGGGTATTTCAGGTGATTTACGGAAGATGTAAAGGTCATATTTTATGAAGAGGTCTTAGGAGTTTTCGTTCAGGGGTATTTCAAATGGATTACGGGGATTTCAGGAGCGTTTCAATAGTATGAAATGCCCAAGGGATACTCTGGAATCCCCTAAAGCCCTTTGATACCTCTAGACACTCTTTGAAATCCCCTGAAACTCCCGGTGATCCCACCAAAACAAGTGGCAATCTTTCAAGAAAGCTCTCAATTTGTCAATTAAACGCACTTTGCCTTCAAATGCATCAAGTTTTTACGTCTAGTCCAGGTACGGGGAGTACCTCCTCAAAACGCCTCTCAGATCTCCTGATACGCCCTGAAACGCCCCTAAGACCTTCTAGAACGCACGGTAAAGGCTGGGTATGCTGCGCAATTCAGACCCCATTGTGATCCACTAGCCTCTACCCAGCAACTCCTATCCCTACCTCCACGCGGTACCGGCCGGAAAATATGCGCAACCTTAGGGAAGATCGGGTAACCAACCCCGGTGGGAACTTTGGTCGTAGGCTGACAGGGAAGGGGGGGGTTTGCTTCGGCAAACCTGAGCGTCTGTTCTCCAGGAGGAGCGACTCACAACAGCGTCTGATCCTCATGTTAGGGGCGGCTGAGCCTACGAGCCTACGAGCCAGCCGTAAAAAAACACTGTAGCGGAAAATCAGCAACAGAATAATACGAACCGAGACCAACGGCAACGACCCCAGCGAACAGAAAGGACTTGCGATTGGAAACTCGGTACGTGGAACTGTCGATCTCTCAACTTCATTGGGAGCACCCGCATACTCGCCGACCTACTGAAGGACCGCGGGTTCGGCATCGTAGCGCTGCAGGAGGTGTGTTGGACCGGATCCATGGTGCGAACGTTTAGAGGTAATCATACCATCTACCAGAGTTGGGCAACACACGTGAGCTGGGAACAGCTTTCATCGTGATGGGTGATATGCAGAGGCGCGTGATCGGTTGGTGGCCGATCGACGAAAAAATGTGCAGGTTGAGAATCAAGGGCCGATTCTTCAACTTCAGCAAAACAAACGTGCGCAGCCCACACTCCGGAAGTACTGATGATGACAAGCACGCATTTTACGCGCAGCTCGAACGCGAGTACGATCGCTGTCCAAGCCACGACGTCAAGATCATCATAGGAGATTTGAACGCTCAGATAGGACAGGAGACGATTGGTAAGTTCAGCGCCCACCAGCAGACGAACGAAAACGGCCTACGACTAATTGATTTCGCCGCCTCCAAAAATATGGCCATACGTAGCACCTTTTTCCAACACAGCCTCCCTTATCGTAACACCTCGAGATCACCACAGCAGATGGAATCTCAAATCGACCACATTTTGATTGACGGACGGCACTTCTCCGACATTATCGACGTCAGGACCTATCGTGGCGCCAACATCGACTCCGACCACTATCTGGTGATGGTCAAACTGCGCCCAAAACTCTCCGTCATCAAAAATGTACGGTACCGGCGACCGCCACGGTACAACCTAGAGCGACTGAAACAACCGGATGGCGCCTCCGCATACGCGCAGAATCTCGAGGCCGCGTTGCCAGACGAGGGCGAGCTCGATGAGGCCCCTCTAGAGGACTGCTGGAGTACAGTGAAAGCAGCCATCAACGACGCAGCCGAGAGCACCATCGGGTACGTGGAACGGAATCGACGGAACGAATGGTTCGACGAAGAGTGCAGAACGGTTTTGGAGGAGAAGAACACAGCGAGGGCGGTAATGCTGCAGCAAGGGACTCGACAGAACGTGGTACGTTACAAACAGAAGCGGAAACAGCAGACCTGCCTCTTTCGGGAGAAAGCTTTTTCCGTCTGGAAGAAGCGGAGTGTGAAGAAATGAAACTGCTGTGCCGTTCCCAAGTAACACGAAAGTTCTATCAGAAGCTCAACGCATCCCGCAACGGCTTCGTGCCGCGAGCCGAAATATGCAGGGATAAAAACGGAGGCCTCTTGGTGGACGGACGTGAGGTGATCGAAAGGTGGAAGCAACACTTCGATCAGCACCTGAACGGCGTGGAGAACGTAGGCACGGGAGCCCACGGCAACGGAGGAAACGACGACGCCAGTGCAGCGGAGGACGGAAATTAACCAACTTCCACGCTGAGGGAAGTTAAGGATGCCATTCAACAGCTCAAACCAACAAAGCAGCTGGTAAGGATGGTATCACAGCTAAACTCATCAAGATGGGCCCAGACAAGTTAGCCACCTGTCTGCATCGGCTGATAATCAGGATCTGGGAAACCGAACAGCTACCGGAGGAGTGGAAGGAAGGGGTAATCTGCCCCATTCACAAGAAAGGCGACCATTTGGAATGTGAGAACTCCAGGACGGTCACTATTTTGAATGCTGCCTACAAAGTGTTATCTCAGATCATTTTCCGTCGTCTGTCACCTAAAACGAATGAGTTCGTGGGAAGTTATCAAGCCGGCTTCATCGACGGCCGGTCGACAACGGACCAGATCTTCACCGTACGGCAAATCCTCCAGAAATGCCGTGAATACCAGGTCCCAACGCACCACCTGTTCATCGACTTCAAAGTGGCATACGACAGTATCGACCGCGCAGCGCCATGGAAAATCATGGACGAAAACGGCTTTCCTGGGAAGCTGACTAGACTGATTAAAGCAACGATGGACGGTGTGCAAAACTGCGTAAGGGTTTCGGGTAAACTATCCAATTCATTCGTAACGAATCTCGCCGGGGACTGCGACAAGGTGACGGACTCTCATGCCTACTCTTCAACATCGCAGAGCTGTACACCCGCCTGAAACGCGAAACAGCCAAGGTCGGACTGGTGGTGAATGCCTCAAAAACAATGTACATGCTGCTAGGCGGAATCGAACACGACCGGATCCATCTGGGTAGTAATGTTAATGCTACTGACAGCTGACAAGGTACGGAGGCGCATCATCAGCGGGATTCGAGCCTCCTACGAGTTCCAGAAGAAGCTGCAGTCTAAAAAGATTCACCCACGCACCAAATGTACCATGTACAAAACGCTAATAAGACCGGTAGTCCTCTACGGACACGAGGCATGGATCATGCTCGAGGAGGACCTGCACTCGAAGTTTTCGAGCAACGAGTGCTCCGGCGATCCTTGGCGGTGTGCGGAGAAGAATGAACCACGAGCTCGCTGCACTTTACAGTGAACTCAACATCCTGAAAGTGGCTAAGGCTGGACGGATACGGTGGTCAGGGCATGTTGCAAGAATGTCGGACAACAATTCTGCAAAGCTGGTGTTTGCAACTGATCCGGTTGGTACAAGAAGGCGTGGAGCGCAGAGAGCATGATGGGTGGACCAGGTGGAGTGTGACCTGGCGAGCATTGGGCGCGATCGAGGATGGAAAGCGGAAGCCACAAACCGAGTATTAAATGTGATGTTGAACAAATAAATTATTATTATTATTTTTATTATTAGTTTATTAAAGACACTTTACCACTAGAGTGGCATTCGTGTCGAAGAACAAATAAATGTATATAATATATGTAGATACGCCCGTATGATACAAAGCGATATAGATTAAATCAGCTCTGGAAATGTTACTTGAAACCTCATGTGACCAATTTCCTGATTCCAAAACAATAAAATACAGAAAATAAAACTTTCATATTTCGTATTATAACACACTACATTCGGCAAATTCAACACGGTTTTCTAACAGTTAATGCCTCAAGACATATTCTTCTCTTACCTCTGCCGCTCCAACTAGATGCACTTACCCCAACAAAACTACAACAAAGGGCAAGAATCTTCTAAAATGTAGTCATTATCACTTATTTATTTGTTGGTTTATTAAATTTAAGCACCGCAACACCATAAATTGCTCTCCCTCACTTTGATGCTAATAAATAGCTAGCTTTTCAGCACAATGAATAGAAACCCATTATCCCATCGCACCTCCCTGCGGGAAGAAACTACCCATACTGAGCATTAATCGCCACAGCAAAGTCGTCGTCATTTGAATATTCATTGTTTTCCGAAAAATTATCCTCTCCTATTCACCGGAACCGGCGAAAAGCGACGATATCTGTTTTCAATTTCTTACTGTTCACGCCGAATGCGCTGAAGGGTGGCGGCGCTGCATCCGATGAATGAATTCGGTGGGGTCCTTCTAGCAACAACGGACAACGTCGTCGGATAACTGCTCGGATGGAAGGGTTACCCTGCGTAGGTATATAGGGAATCGCGCTACTTGGGCGGTGGCTTCTATATTCGTCTGTTTTCCACTATAACTCAGTCAATCTTGAACCAATTGACACAATTCTTGGAATGCGGTGAGATAGGTATAGTATCTACCCGTGTACAAAATTTCAAGTCAATCGGTTCAAAATTGACCGAGTTACAGTGGAAAACAGACGAAAATAACAGACGAAGAAAACCACCGCCCAAGTAGCGCGATACCCTATTTTATGCAAATTGGGCGGCTAGCCAACCGAAAACGTGGAGGTAAAGTTACCAAAACTAAGTGTCAAATTTACGATGACATTGTTCGAAATTGAAGACGAGTGCTATCCTGGTGGGTACGTAATCAAATTTATCACTTAAGATTATAGCAATTGAATTGCATTTCAAATTCGCGTCGTGGAATATTTGTCTGTTAAGTATCATAAACTAAACTAGGAACATAAATATATTACGTATTCTAAGCTATTATTCTTTCTGTGTATCTTCTGTTCAACTAACGATGAATTTGAGTGCATAGACAGTGCTTCACTCAAAATAACATTTCGTTTATATTCCATCTTGTGACTTTTTCTATGGTATTGTGTTGAATAAGCTTTGGCCAAGTTTCAAAGAAAAGAAACAGTAAATACCCCATGATTTATTTAAACTTCAATCAGCTGTCATACTAAATTTTTACGATAGATTTATCTTCTCTCGTTCAGAAAAAAAAACTTGTTTCCCCTGACGTCTTTGTCGTAACTTTTCAACTAACTACTTTGACACCACCAAAGCCAACAATGATCCCAAAAGGAAGAACATCCACCCAAGACGTGCCAGGAACACATTGTAACGGATGAACTTTAACCATGGCAGCAGCATTCAAAAGCGGAGAGATATTCTTTTATTACTGGAAACTGCTACCGGTTGTTGCTGCCTCTTTGACGGCTAGTGCAGTTAGTTTACCGAAATATAATCAGCGCAAAAAGTGAGCGAATAAAATCTGGAATGAACTCTGCTGCACAATATGACGACGACAACCTTTCTTCGGTGAGGTCCAAATGGCAAGCTTCATAAGCACTAAGGTAATAGTCATTGCCATCACAACACCAGTCATAATAGAGAGCGAACTTGCACACGCCGCACCAGAGCAGGGAGGGCAAATAAAAACGCCCTGGAAAATAAGGAACACCGGCAAGGCAGGCAGCACATTTCATGGTTGCTACCGTTGAAGAGATTATCTTCTTTTACTGTTATTGACAAAGTTACACACAAAGTTCCACTCATCCTCCTCTGGCCGGCTCCGGTGGTGGAATCTTTCTCACCCTGGTGAATCGAAATTGCAACTTCAGCGGCTACTTTCTTCGTTAGGGTGTGACGACGTGTGGTTTGCAAGCAATGGTTGGAAATAGTTGATTTTGAACAAGACCGTGCCCCACTGCTTACTTCAGACTTCGGCAACCTTCTGGATGCTCCTCAGATGAAATCAGATTTGGTTAAGACATTTCTTCAGAAACTCCTGTGGGTTCCTACATGTGTTCCTTGTTATAAATCACCAGGAAATCCTTTAAGAATTGCTGCCGGTATTTCGCCTTGGTATAAGTGTAGAATTGGCCTAAGTTAACCGTTATGTGTCCGACAAACTTTTTGACTTTTTCTACACCGTGTATTTTAAATGGGTGTGGATACCCGGGTACCCTGTCGGCCACATAAGGGTTAAAATACACGGTAATAAAAACGAAAAAAAAACTCAAGAGATTTTTTTGGAAGTTCCTTCAGAGATTGCGTCACGAACTCCTTATAGGATTCAGTCAGACCTTTCTTCTGATTCTTCAAGAATATCTTTGGAACAACTCAAGAAATTACTCCACAATTTATTACATGATGTTTCTCTAGATTTTTTCAAACAAAAAGTTAAGAATATCTACTGAAGGTTCTCCACTTCATTCCTTCAAACAATTCAATTCCTTCAGAAATTTCTTAAGTGATTCTTTCAAGAATTCCTCTAGTATTTTTTTAACTGAAATTTTAACTCTACCGGGAAATCCTACGAGAGCTTCTCCAGGAACTTGTACGATTAGAACTCGAGAGTTACTCAGAAAATTTATAAGAGACTTCTTCCGGGAATTTCTATGAGAGTTCCATGCGTGATTCCTACTACAATTACTCAGGGATTTCCTCCAGCAGTTCCTACATAAATTCTCCCAAGAAACCCTCCAGATTTTTTCCAAGAATTCCTAAAGAAATTCTTCCAAAAAAACCTCGAGCAATTTCTCCAGGAGATTCTCCAAAGATTGTACCAAGAACTCTTCCATGGATTCCACAGGGAATTCTTCCAGAAATTTCCCCAGGAGTTCCTCCAGAAAATTTCCCAAGGGTTTCTCCAATAATTCCTCCGGAAAAACCTGCAGAAATTCCTCAAGGAATTACTTCAGCCTCTAAGGTTTCTTCCAGTATTTCCTCCTGAAATTGCCCCAGGTATTCTTTCTGGAATTCCTCCAGAAATTTCTACAGGAATTCCTCCATAACTTTTTCCAGGAGTTCTACCAGGAGCACCTCCAAAAAACTCTTCCAGGAATTTCTTCAGAAATTCCTTTACAAATTCCAATGGTAGTTCTTTCAAAAATTCTGCCAGTATTTCCTCAAATATTCTTCCAGGAATTCCTCCATAAAATCCTCTAGAAATGTTTCCAGAAATTTCTCAAGGAATATTGACAGAAATGTAACGAGAAATTTCTATAGAAGTTAATCCGGGAATCCACTCATGTATTCTCTAGGAATTTCCACAGATTTTTTTTTCCAGAAGTTGCTGCAGAAATTCCATCAGTAATTCCTACAGAAATAACTCTAGGAATTCCTCCAGAGATTTCTCCAGGAGTTCTTCCAGAAATATCTTCAGATATCCTCAAAGAAATTCCTCCAGAAAATCCTCCAGGATTTCCTCCAGAAATTCTTCCAGAAATTTCTCAATGAATTTCTACGGAATTCCTCGAACGATTTCTCCAGGAGTTCCTCCAGAGGTTAATCCGGGAATTCTTCCATGGAATTCTCCGGAAATTCCCACAGATATACCTCCTGAAATTCTCCCAGAGATTCCTGCAGAAGTTCCTCCAGAAGTTCCTCAAGAACTTCTTCCAAAAGGCCCTTCAGAAATTCTCCATGAATTTCTAAAAAAGTTTTTCCTGGAGTTCATTCAGAAATGCCACCAGCAATTCCTTCCGGAATTTTTCCAAGAGTTCTTACACATACTTCTTTGGGAATTCCTCCAGGAGTTTATCCAGCATTTCTTCCGGGAATTTCTCCAAAAATTTCTCCAAGAATCTGTTCAGAGATTCTCCAAAGAGTTCCTTCCTTGAGAAATTCCACTAGTAATTCCTCCAGGAATTCCATCAGGGATTTCTCCGGGAATTCTGTCAGGGATTTTTCGGGGCATTCTTCCAGAGATTCCTCCGAGAAATTTGATAGGGATTAAGCCGGCTGTTCTGACAGGGATTCCTACAAAAAATCCCTCAGAGACGGATTTCTCCGTGAATTTCCCTACAGATTCTTCCGGAAATTCCCTTAGAAATTTTTCCAGAAATCCCTTCCATGTAGAAATTCATAGAGAATTTCTGAGGGAACTTTTTAAAGAATTTATGGAGGAAATTCTAAAGCAATCTCTGAGAGAATTTCTGGATGAACTTCTGGAGAAATTCCTGGAGAAATATCTGTTAGAATTCCTGGAGAAATCCATGGGAGAATTCCCGAATTAACCTCTGGAGGAGCTCCTGGAGAAATCACTCGAGGAATTGATGTAGAAATTCAATGAGACATTTCTGGAAGAATTAATGGAAGAAATCCTGAAGAATTTTCTAGAGAAACTCCTGGAGGAATTTACGGAGGAATTTCTGGAGGGAATTCTGAAGGAAATTCGTGAAGAATTTCTGGCGGAATGTCTGGAGGAATTCCTAGAGTCATCTCTGTATGAATTTCTGATGGAATTTCTGGAGGTACTAATGGAGGAATTTCTAGAAAAAAACCATGAGTGAATTCCCGGACTAACTTCTGGAGAAACTCCTGGATAAATTCCTCAAAAATTTTCTGTGGATATTCTTTGAGAAATTTCTGGAAAATTTCATTGAGGAATTCCTGGAAAAAAATCTTGGGGAATTGCTGAAGGAATTTCAGAAAGAACTCCTATAGGAATTTTAAAAAGAATTTCTTAAGAAAATCCTGGACGAGTTTTTGGAAGACTTCCTGGAGGAATTAATCGATAAATTTTTAGATGAATTTTTGGAAAAATTTCTGGAGGAATTGCCGGAGGAAGTTCTAGAGGAGTTTTCAGGAGAATTCCCAGAGGAATCCATGGGAAAAAGTCTCGGAGGATTCTGACAGGGATTCCTTCAAAAATTTCTGCAGGAATTCCTAAAGGAATTTCCGGCAAAATTCCAGAGGAATTTCTGGAGGAACTCCAGATGAAGCTTCTGGGGGAATTCCTGAAGAAATCCATGGGAGAATTCCCGGAGGAACTTATGGTGAATCTGCTGGATAAATTTCCCCAGGATTTTTAAAAAGAAACCGTGCAGCAATTTTTGGAGGAAGTTCTGAAGCAATTCCTGAAGGAATTTCTGAAGTTATTCCAGAAAGAATATCTGGAAAAATTGTTGGTGGAATTGCTGGAAGAAATCCTGGAGAAATTTTTCAAATGACTCCTATAGGAATTTCTGCAGGCTTTTCCGGAAGAGTTGCTAGAGAAATCCTTGGAAGATTTTGTGATGGAAAACCTGGGGAAATTTCTGGAAGAATTTTCTGAAGAATCCATGGGAGCGTTCCAGGAACAATCTCTGGATGTACTCCTGCAGAAATTGCTCGAGGAAAATTCGGAGGAATTTATGTAGGAACTCCTGGAGGAATTTCTGAAGGAATTTCTGGAGGAATTTCTGGGGGAATTCCTGGAGGAATTTCTTTAGGAAATCCTGGAGGAATTTCTTTAGGAATTCCTGGAGGAATTCCCGAAGAAATTCCCGGAGGAATTTCTGGAGGCTTTCCTGGAGGAAATCCTAGAGGAATTTCTGGAGGAATTCAAGCGAGATTTTCTGCAGGATCCTCCGAAGGAATTTTTGGAGGTTTTTCTGAATACAAATTCCTGGAAGAATTAGCCTAGGAATTCCTGGCGGAATGCACGTAGGAATTCTTGGAGGAATTCTCAAATAAATTCCCTAAGAAATTCTCTCGTGTCTTTTCGTATGAATTCCTGGAGAAGCTCTCGTAGGAGTTCCCGGTGGAATCCTCATATGAATTTTCAGAGGAATTTCCGTTGGAATTTTCCTAGAAATTATTTTCGTAGGAATTCCCGGAAAAAATCTCATTGGAATTCCTGGAGAACTTTGTAATGGAAATCCGTGAAAAATTTCTTTTGAAATTCTCGGAGGAACTTCCCTTGGATTTTCTGGATGACCTTTCTTTTGAATTTTTGGAGCAATGTGCCTTGAACATCCCGGCGGAGTTTTCTTTGGAATTCATCGTTGAACTCCGGAAGAAATTTCCTTCGGATTCTCCGGAATTACTCTCATAGGAATTACCTGAAGAATTTTCATAGGAATACCCGGAGAAATTATAGAAATTATCATACGACTATGTAGGAATTCCCTGAAGAATCCTCGAAGGAATTCCAGGAGAAATATCAGTTGAATATTTTGAAGGAATTCTCGCAGAAATTTCTTTGGAATTCCCGGAAGAATTTCCCTTGTAAGTTCTGGACGAAATTCTCCTAGAATTTTCAGAGGAATTTTCCTTGGAATTACTGAATGAACTTCTTTTTGAATTTCCGGATTAATTTGCCTTGGGCATGCCGGCGAAGTTTGCCTTGGAATTCTTCCTTGAATTTCCGAAGAAATTTCTTCTGAATTCCAGATAATTTTTCCATAAATAAAGATATGAAGGAATGAATAAAAAAACCTAGAGAAAATGCTTAAAAAATGCTGAATCTTCGAGGGATTTTTAAAAAACTTCATGGTTGAATTTTCGAAGCAATCCATACAAAATTTAACAAGAAATTGAGAATATTCTGGAAGAATTCTGTTTGAAAAATCTGAACAATCCCTGCAGTAATTTCATTTGCATCCCAGAAAAAAGAAATGCTAAATGCATCCATGGAGAAAAATATAAAAAAAATCCTATTTTTTCAATGTTGGAGGAAATTTTTGGACAATTTTTCGAAAGAATCCTTCGAGAAATTTCTGTAGAAGTTTTGGAAAGATTTTTGGAAATTCCCCGCAAGAACCTGCGAAATGTATCACTGTAGGGGAGACTGGGGAGACTTGATCCCTTTTTCTTAATTTACCTGAAACTTTAAGAAAAAACACAAAACTAGATCCGATTTCCGTATAAAATGGCAGGTAAACATCTATTGCAAGTTAATACACAACAGAAGGCCTTTAAATTATTGTTAAAGTTTTCAAAACTGTGTTTTTATGGAGGCATGTCTTATGATGTATTTTTCAAAAATGGGTGACACTTGATCCCCCTTTGAGCACATGGTTTATTTAAAGGGAAAATAATTCCAGAGTCTTCCTATTCTTTTTCTTTTCGAGTTTTCTTGTATTTTCGATGAATTTGGAGTGTTTGAAATTGTAAGATTTCCTTAAATTTTTAAGGATATGCCGTATTTTCAAAATGGGGAGACATGATCCCCCTTTTCTTGGTTTGTACTAAAGCTATAATTATCTGACACATTTTATCGTTGAATAAACTAGAATTCCAAGTAAATAGAGGCTTCCGAAAAGAATTTTATTTTTCACATGTATAATGTGTGTGTAATCCTCGAGGGATCAAGTCTCCCCATGTCACTGTTGTGTATACTAAGCTGAATTATTTAAAATATGCCTTATTTATATTTTTATAAACAGCCTTATTTGGATAAATAAGTTTGAAAGTATTCTATTAAACTATGTGCTGTGAAATTTTGACATGATTTGGTTTAATTTTCACAAAGTTATTGAGATTTTTCGGAATCGCCTAAAAGATTTCTGAAGGACTGAAAACAAACCATCAGTCATTAAAAAATAATGCAATGTACAATCGAAATCACTTGTAGCCAAAACATAGTCATTTGTCCAGGAGTAGTTTTGGAAAAATTATGCTAGAAGAAAAATGTTTTTGATTCCGAGCAAATATGGGGGGAACAAGTCTCCCCAGGGATCAAGTCTCCTCAGTCTCCCCTATCCTGACCAAATACCTCAAGGATCACTTCTTAAGAAATGCTGGGGTGAATTTATGAAAAAGTTTGGGGGAGTTTGGAAACCCTAAGGAAAACATCTGAATACATCCTTGGGATTTTCATTTTTGACAAAATTCATGATATAATTCTTGAGGGATCTCTTGGGAAATCATTTGAAAAGTTTTCGAAACAGGATTTTCTAACCAAATCTAGGAAAGAATTGCTGAAGAAATCCGTGGAAGGTTTTCTAATTCAATCGCTGGAAAAGTTTCTAGAGGAATCTCTACAGGAATTTCCGAAGGGAACTCTGAAGAAAGTTTCGGAAGATTATTCTCCTGGTGGATTTCCTAAAATAACCTTTCAAGATATTTCTGATTCCCCACGGGGCATTCTCAAGTAAATTCAGAACAAATTTCTGAAGCAAACTCTGGACGAATTCTTTAAAAAACTTCAGAAGGATTTTTAACTTTCATTGGGAAAAAGTTTCGAGGAATCCATGAGAGATATTCTAATGGTTCTATAGACAACAAAATATTAAGGAATATTTAGGGTAATAGCTTTAAAAAAATCTCTTGAGGTTTTCTAGATGTAGAGGTATGTGTAAAGAAATCCCAAAAAAAAGCGTCGAGAAAATTCTGATGGAATTTCTAAAATACCTCCTGAAAAAAATATCTTCGAATCCGTACCTTAAAAAAATAAGAATCGAATTTCGAAGCAATTCATGCAACATTTAAAAAAATACTTAGAAAAATTTCTGCAAGAATCCCAAGTGGAGAATCTGAACATTCCCTGCAGAAATTTCATAAGCACATGAAGAAAAAAAAATGAAAAAAAGGCTATTGCATCCTTGGTGAAAATTGCTGAAAGCATCCATGAAGGAATAGCTGGAAGAATCTATGAAGATTTTTTTTAAGAAATCCTGTAGAAATTTTTGGAAGTTTTTTGGAAAATCCTTGCAAGAATTTGTTAAGTTATTTCTGAAGAAAGTTCTGTAAAAATCCAGAATAAATACCGAGAGGAACTACCTAGAGAATTAATTTCTTAAAGATTTCTTGGAGGAATTTCTGAAAGGGGGATTTTAAAAGCAAATCCTGAAAAAAAATGCCAGTTCTTAAATTTTTGAAAAAAATCTTAATGTAATTTTCGTAAAAAAAACAAAAAGACGACACACCCTAATCCAATATAATGCAATCTGTGGAATTCCGGGAGCTTGACTCGGAAAAAAGTTTCTCCACTAAGCTGACAAGCTGATGGCTGTTATGATCGTAAATCACCACCACGGCAGGATTCATCTCCTTTGTTGCAACCTTCAACACAACATTGATTGCTGCAGCCATTGCCTGCGAATGCTCCCCAACAATCAGTAGAATTTTTGAATGGCTCTAGTTTTCTTGTTACTGCTGTGGAACTAATTCTCCGTAACTCTGTATTCACGGGGTGAATATCCTGTTTTTATCATTCGTCGAACCAAATTGAGGGAATTGACACGGTTCGGTGACCTCAACAAAACTGGCAAATCAGCAAAATGATAGATCCTGAACCGCCCGATAGCAAATGCTCCAAATTAGCTGACAATTTTTTAATAACCCTTTTTTTCGGGTGGTGGTCGTCAAAGAGCGAGCTTCGTCACAGTCAATTTCAATTTTAATTACCAGCATATGACATCGTCGTCATCGGTGAAAATGTGAGCAATCTGCCAATGAGTAAGCACAAATTGTCCCAAACAACACTTTGGGACGAACGGGTAATTATCACATGATCGAACACGGAGAAATTATGCACATTTTCCGTTTTATTCAAATTAATCGAAGGAGTGTGCTCGGCTGCTCGACTGTGCCAGAAGTTCCGAAGTGTGGGGTGCATAAATTAAGATCGCTTTTTTTCTGTGAGATTCAGATTGGATGATAAGATTTTTTCTGTCAAGCACCCAAACAGGCAAGGGTGAGTACCTGATGTGTTTTTTTTTTGGCGAACGATGAATTGTTTCAATCATGAATGCATATTTTTATGATGCATAACATACCCACTACACACAGTTGGGAAACACGCGGGCGGGTGTCAAGATGCGGGTTACATGCATCGTAAAAAAGGAGTCATTCACGGGCTAATGAGCAATGTTGGGCTCTGTGCTCGAAGTGCACTGTGTCAGAAGAGTCATCTTCAGCGAGATCACACCATCATCAATGGGTTCATAAACATAAGGGTGCTCTCTAAGCAGTAGCAGTGTAGTACTGCGGTGGGAGATTTTACACGCAATCAAACTGGAGTGGGTGATGGTGATGAGAAATTCAAGCAGGAAGTGGAAGTGGGTGATCCACTTGGTGGTACGTCATTTATTGTGATGTTTTATTAAATTAATGAATATAATATGATGTTTCTGTGACCGTATCTGTTTTTCAATGAAAAGTGTAATAAGAATGTACACTCTACAACACTTGATCGTACGAACATTAATTCGACAAGAAGACAAGAAGACAAGAAGACAAGAAGACAAGAAGACAAGAAGACAAGAAGACAAGAAGACAAGAAGACAAGAAGACAAGAAGACAAGAAGACAAGAAGACAAGAAGACAAGAAGACAAGAAGACAAGAAGACAAGAAGACAAGAAGACAAGAAGACAAGAAGACAAGAAGACAAGAAGACAAGAAGACAAGAAGACAAGAAGACAAGAAGACAAGAAGACAAGAAGACAAGAAGACAAGAAGACAAGAAGACAAGAAGACAAGAAGACAAGAAGACAAGAAGACAAGAAGACAAGAAGACAAGAAGACAAGAAGACAAGAAGACAAGAAGACAAGAAGACAAGAAGACAAGAAGACAAGAAGACAAGAAGACAAGAAGACAAGAAGACAAGAAGACAAGAAGACAAGAAGACAAGAAGACAAGAAGACAAGAAGACAAGAAGACAAGAAGACAAGAAGACAAGAAGACAAGAAGACAAGAAGACAAGAAGACAAGAAGACAAGAAGACAAGAAGACAAGAAGACAAGAAGACAAGAAGACAAGAAGACAAGAAGACAAGAAGACAAGAAGACAAGAAGACAAGAAGACAAGAAGACAAGAAGACAAGAAGACAAGAAGACAAGAAGACAAGAAGACGTTATTCTGGCGTCTTTCGGACGTCATTCTGACGTCTTCCGGACGTCATTCAGACGTCTTTCGGACGTCATTCTGACATCATTCTGACGTCTTTCGGACGTCTTTCGGACGACTTACGGGCGTCTTTCGGACGTCTTTCAGGCATCTTTCGAGTGTCTTTCGGGCGTCTTTCGGGCGTCCTTCGGACGTCTTTCTGACGTCTTTTGGACGTCATTCTGACGTCTTTCGGACGTTTTGCGGACGTCTTTCGGACGTCTTTCGGGCGTCTTTCGGGCGTCTTTCGGGCGTCTTTCGGGCGTCTTTCGAGCGTCTTTCGGACGTCTTTCGGACGTCATTCTGACGTCTTTCGGTTGTCTTTCGGACGTCTTCGTACGTCATTCTGACGTCTTTCGGACGTCATTCTTACGTCTTTCGGACGTCTTTCAGACGTATTTTTGACGTCTTTCGGACGTATTTTTGACGTCTTTCAGACGTCATTCTGACGTCTTTCAGACGTTATTCTGACGTCTTTCGGATGTCATTCTGACGTCTTTTGTTCGTTATTTTGACGTTTTTCGGACGTCATTCTGACGTCTTTCGGAGGTCTTTTGGACGTATTTTTGACGTCTTTCGGACGTCTTTCGGACGTCATTCTGACGTCTTTCGGACGTCATTCTGAAGTCTTTCGGACGTCATTCTGACGTATTTTTGACGTCTTTCGGACGTATTTTTGACGTCTTTCGGTCGTCATTCTGACGTCTTTCGGACGTCATTCTTACGTCTTTAGGACGTCTTTCAGACGTATTTTTGACGTCTTTCGGACGTATTTTTGACGTCTTTCGGAGTTCATTCTGACGTCTTTCGGACGTCATTCTGACGTTTTTCGTTCGTTATTCTGACGTCTTTCGGACGTCATTCTGACGTCTTTCAGAGATCTTTTGGACGTATTTTTGACGTTTTTTGGACGTCTTTCTAACGTCATTCTGACGTCTTTCGGACGTCATTCTGCCGTCTTTCGGACGTCATTCTGAAGTCTTTCGGACGTCATTCTGACGTCTTTCGGACGTCATTCTGACGTCTTTCGGTCATTCTGTCGTCTGTTGGACGTGTTTCGGTCGTCAGTTTCGGACATTATCTAGTCGTGTTTCGGACGTCATTCTGACGCCTTTCGGACGTCACTCTAACGTCTGTCGGACGTCATTCTGACGTCTGTAGGACGTCATTCTGACGTCTGTAGGACGTCATTCGGACGTCTTCCATGCGTCATTCTGACGTCTTTCGGACGTCATTTTGTCACAAGTCGTTTTTTTTTTTCGCTGGTTCGCAGGTCAATCCCCTACTATCTGGAGCACCATAGTGCACAGTTGACCTTAGAGTCCTTACCAGGTACTCGGGCGTCAATCAGTCACGGTTGTGAGCCGCTCGTCCTGCATACGCGGAGGTAGGTATAGAGGACAGAGCCTAATGGATCTCAATAGGAACTGAATCACGCGAAATTCTCGCGAAACCCTTACCGAACCATCCATTCGACATATTAGGTTCCAAGTATTGACCACTGTTTCTTAACGTGGAGAAGGATTTAGTAAGAAGTATTATAGTGTAATTCACGGAAGATTTTCTAATAGCTCCCTCACACTTAATTGAAATTGCCGGAATATCATCACTTTTTCAAACTTTTGCCGAGATACGCACAGTCGAGCAATCAACAAACAACTATTTTGCTTATGTTATACCATTCTGATCATGAAAGTTCTGAAGCAGGACATCAGCCACTATCATTCAAATTGAGCCAGTTCACCGAAAAAAAGTAAGTCATCACCAGTGCATAACAAACAACAATCATAATTTAGAATCGCCCTTTTTCACCGTCCATTCATTTGGCGTGCGCAGGAATTCCACTTTGTTAGCATAATTTATTCGGTGTCATTTGTTTATATTCCTGCTGCAATTGAACCCCCGAAACGGCGCACGGCGGCGGCACCAACATCGAGCGAACTGACAAACCATTCATTGGGTGTGCATTTTTAATCGTTTTCACTTATTAAAAAAAACTACTACGCCTCAGGCTTAGAAATGCGACGAGCCGCGATGGAAAAATCATTAGGACTCGTCGCTTCCTTTAATGCCTTGTTCATAAATGCCAGGGTAGCCGGCAAGTAATGATGATGACGATGTCCCTCATTTCCACTTTCGAGTCCCGGAACCACATATGGATCGCGCCAACAACCACTGCCGCCGTAGGCGCAATCGATCATAATCAGTCGGGAGAAATTAAAATTAAACGAATGTGTACGGTTTACCAAAACGATTAAAATCCTCCCGAATGTCCCGGCAGTCGCGTCGGAGTCACATCCATACATATCTGCCAAAGTAAAGAAGGGGACAGTGGCGAACGCTTTCCAAACAACAAACGCAATTAAAAACGCATATTTTCGAACAAATGGGCGAAACAATGCCCATCCGATGACCGTCGACTGGAGTTGTCCATACTCGCGCGAATAGCCATACCCATACCCACCATGTGTGATATTGGAGAAGATTATTATCGGTCAGCCGTGGCATTCTTTCAGGTCCATTATATCCTTTCAGCGGAAAATAGCGCCGCCTCAGGGGCACCCACGGCTGGCTGGCTGCTCCCGAATAGGACTCCTGTTTGCGGTCAGCGATGTGTGAAATTATGAAATTTTATTGCCATTCCTTTTGGGGCCGGTGGAGGTGAAGCAACGCTGCTGGATGGAGGCTCGTCGTCGTACCGACTGCGTGATGGCATTGACTAAAAGGTGAATCCCTCTGGGATGAGACTACTCGAATGGGGGAGAACACGCTAATCCTGTCATGAATCATTTTCTGGACGCGGGACTGAATGCCAATGTCCAGTGAATCAAAGCTTCATCCCAGTAGAGTAGTCTGTCATATTCGAGTGCGTTTTTATTCATATACTTCTGGTTGCCTCTGGAGTGAATGCATTTGGGTTAAATTCTTTTTGGGTACTTCGTATGGTACAAAGAAGAAGAAGAAGAAAATACACTCAAATCAATTTTTATGCACTTTTAGTATAGTATAGTTTCAGTGGTCTGAAAAAAACAAACCGTCTTCAGCCAGAGGCTGCACAGACTGAACAGCACTAACATTAGACAACGGGACAGCACATATACACTGTGGTGCATAATTGATCGGACAAACGGCGATTTTCATACAAAATGGCCAAGTTTGAGATGCTGTAACTATAGTTTGATTTGGTGGATTGAGCTCAATTTTTGACATAGAACTACGAATATGCTGAATTTTGTGTATACAAAGTATAAAATGTTTTCGTTCACAGGTCTGGGCGTGGCAAGGCGTTGAAAATATTGCAAAAGTGATCGGACAGCGGTACCCCTTTGATTTACACGCGTGCCGCTGTCCACACTCCAAGGCTTACGAGACACCTAAACGACTGGCGCCGCCAACCTCTCGGTTACGAAGCCCAAGTAGAAACAGATCTCAGGGGCGATTCAAAAAGGTCCCAGGAGGTTTCAAGGGGTACCATGAAGACTATGGGGCGTTTAAAGGGGTTTAAGGGCTCTGTGAGGAGGTTTCAGGGAGAGCCAGGGGGCCTCGAGGGTGCTTCAAGGGCTGAGAAGATTACAGAGTAGTTCAAGTGGGTCTCAGGGGTGTTTCAGGGAGTTTCAGGGGGTTCCAGATTGTTTCAGGAGCGTTTAATCCTCGAGCAGTTGCATCGTCGACAGTGACACTATTCTCATGATGTGTTAAACAAGCGTGCATTGTTCATGGTGCGTGTACTCAGTACACGACGCGACCGCTCCCGGATTGAGGGGTTCTTAAGGGCGAGTCTCAAGAGGTTCCAAGAAGGGAGGACCACAGGGTCCCAGGGGCCTTTCAGGGGATCCAAGGGGGTTTCAGGAGGTTCATTGTAGTCTCAACAGCATTTGAGGGGATTGACAAAGGGTCTCTGGAGCGCTACAAGGCGTGTTCGTGGCGTTAGCGTCATTTAGGAGATATAGGAGAAGTTTCGGAGGATCCAAATGAGTTTCAAGGGGAAGTCTGGAAGTCTTATTGTCGTTTCAGGCGGTCTCAGGGGCTCCCTGACGATTTCAGCTAGTGATCCGTGCAGTACTTTTTATCACTATCGTCATATTTCTTTTACCGTCATGGCTAATGTTGCATACTACCGGCACACAATACATTCATTCTACATTCGATGCATGAATGTTGTTTACTTTGAAAACAGCATATGGCACCATGAGTATGCAATGACAGTTTCCAGTGGTTCCGAAAACTGCGAATGGCTCATGTGTGGACACTGTTTTTAGAGCAACGCCCCTGAAGTTTTTGTGATCTGAGGGGATTTTCGAAGGCATTCGAGAGAGTTTCAGAGATCTTTTGACGGGTTTTGGAAGCGTTACAGGTGCGTTACATGGGTTCCGAGTGGTTTTTTGAATGCTTCTCAAGCATTTTAGGAAGTTTCAGTGGATTTTAGGTGGGTTTCAAATGCGTTACGCATGTATTTTCGATGGTTTCAAGTGCGTTATCCGGAGATGGCGGGTCCGATTCCTGATCCAGTCGGGAAAAAATTCTCGACTCCCTGGGCATAGTGTATTATTGTACTTGCCTCACACTATACAAATTCATGCAATAGCAGGCAAAGGAAGCCCTTCAATTGATAACTGTGGAAGTGCTCAAAGAACAATAAGTTGAAGCGAGGCAGGCCAAGTCCCAGTAAGGACGTAGAGCCATAAAGAAGAAGAAAAAGAAGAGGTGCGTCACATGGAGGTCGTAGAATTTTAGGGGAAGTTTGGAGGCATTTCAAGAAGTTTCAGAGGATTTCCAGAAACCCCTTCACAAGACCCTTTGAAACCCCTTGTATCGCCCTGAATCCTCCTTTATCCCATAAAAATACCCATAAAACGCCTTTGATTTAATGTGCTCCTTAAACCTCTCTGATACGACTCTGGTCTGCAAAGCCTCGAAACGCCTCTGAAATCACCGTAATCACAATTAAATGTCTTTGAAATCAACGTACTTAATTTAAAATTACCCCGAAACCCTTAGGAAGGCCTCTGAAAGGCTCCAAATACTCCCTGACACGCACCTGAAATCCCCTTGAAACGCCCCTGAAATGCTATCAAACGCTCCTAAAGCCTCTATGAACGCATTTAAAAGGAAGTTTCACTGAATTGCTATCAAACGCCCCCTGAAACCGTCTGTAACGCCCTATAATGGCACCTGAGACTCCCCTTTCATCGCTTTTGAGGACCATTGAAACGTCCCTGAAATCCCCGTAGGCCCATTAAAACGCCTACGAAACCTGAAGGAACGCTCTTATAAGGGTCCTGCAATTCCCTGAAACAACTCTCTGAAATACCTCTTAGGAACCCACTTTTTTGGGCTTCTTCCTGTAAAGCCCCTTGGTCTCATCTCAAATGCCCAGGGGCAGAACCTGTTCTCGGGAGCTAGATTTCCTCAAGGTGATTATAGAACGAAGCCACTAAGAACCAAGTATGTATCCCACTGAGCTGAAAATTCGATCGTTTGATTTGGTCACCACGAGCCCTAACTTTAATTCAAGTTCCAAATTCCCTCTTTTTATGCCCTTATTAATTTAATCAACTCAGACAATCAAGAGCCGCATAAGGATGCACAAATTCCATCGTATAATTTGCACTTTCAAGTCATTGACGTATAAATGGATGAAGGATGTACAATTTTCGTCGCAAATGAAGATTTGTCTAACTTATTGCGATGTAAACTAGTAAGCTCGTATAAGCATACAAATGGCCGTATAGGAGATACAACTGCATCATAAAAATCTTAAATTGGCAGAACGTACATTAGGGGTTGTCCAGTAATTAAGTAAGGGTTTAAGGGAGGGAGGGGGAAGGTTGGGAAATCTAACGCGCCATACAAAAATATTTGGGGTTTCAGACAAAAAATCTTACCACGGGTGGGGCGTGAGAGTGTGTCGAAAAATCGTATAAAATCCCTAACGTAATAAATGGATAGCCCCTTATAAAAAAGGCACGGTTGCCAGACAACCAGAACCCCCAGTATGTACGGATTTCTTAATGTTATTACTAAACTACATCGCATAAATGTAGATGCAAAGCAAGGCCGTTTTGTGGGTTTGTAATGCTGAATACCTGCAAAACATTACCATGATACCTTTTTGTTTTTGTTGTTTTTTTCAGATGTGGTTTCAGGGATTATAAATCAGATTTAGGAGAATTTCTGGAGTTTTTTTTTTTTTTTTTTGGTTTTACGATGTAACCAATGGTGTGTCTGTCTATCCGAGATTTGTGAGATTTTCACGGTGTAGCAGTGTACGCAAAATACGGTAGCGAAAAATAGGCAACAAAGAAGGCACAGCAACAACGCTTTGTTTTTTCGTTAGCAGATAATGACAAAATCGCTCCCGAGTTTGTTCACAACAAAAACGATTGGAATATTTGTCTCGTTATATTTACATCGTGATTTTCGCATTGTTTTACAACTAAAACTCGACTCTGAGGTTTGCAAGAGTCTTAATTCGTCCAAATGCTTATGAATTCGATGATATGAGTCGAAAATTTCAGCAGAAAAGCCGGAATATTGGCACACGCACGGCAAGCGATGTTTGTTTTATTGCTCTCATCGCGTGACATGCGTTTGTTGCGGAGCGCCTTTGTTACCAACATGCACCGCTTAGGACAAAGCGTTTGTTTTTCGGCGTGATCCGTTTGTCATACACTGCGGTGTAGTGATTCGTTTTCAATGTTAAAATACCAAGAATATGTTGAATGTCCGCTGAGCATCATCAACTAGGGGAACTGCGGCCATAACGCCCATAGGGGGCAAGTTGCGCCACCCTTGTTTTAGGCAAACCACGTTATTTTCAGTACTTTTTTCAATTGCGTTCGCTAAAATAAGAATAAAAATGCTTCTTTACATTTGAGTTTACATATTTTTACTAAAAAAATTGTACAAAAACTTCGAAAAAAGATTTTGGTTACTTTTGATGTAATTTTAGCCTGTCAAATGTTTACACTTTTTTACATCAATTAAAGAATTTTTTTCTCGCTATCCCCACAAACTGTTTTGCACACTCCCATTATTTGTGTACCAAGCGAAAAAAGTATCGAATTTGACCCTCACAACTTTTTTACAAGGGCCCAAACTTCTGAGGCATATGTGGGGTAAAATGCCCACCCCTAGTTATTTACATTAAAATAGCCATTTAGATGCAAATTCTGGCACAAATTATGTAGAACACATGTTGGAACCAAGCAACAGCACATTTTTACTATAAATAAGTTCACTAATCACACAGCCATGCGTCATTTTGTAGTAATTATTGATAAAACAGCTCTTCATGACGTTTACATGGAATTGACCCATAATTACAGGTGATCCATAATTATGTAATGTCTGTATACCATTCACGAACAATAACAGTTGACAATAAACCAGGCGCGCAAGTATATGTACACAATTTGGCATCCTGGCGTTAGCTGTGGCTAGTGGCGCGTTTTACCCCGCATTAAAACTAAAATTCTGAAAATCAAACTTTTTTTCAAATTTGATTTTTTTCAGTAGTAAAACATAAAACTGGTTTATGGTTTCTTCCATTTGGAAGGAAACATGTTGGTGCTTCATGTTAGTGCCAAAAAAATGTGTATTATAAAGTGTTTCGTGGTTGAAATTGAACTCTTCCTTAACGTGGGCGTCTTACCCCCAGTTCCCCTACCAAGCACCGCCCACCGCACTTCTAGCAGCCACACCTCATAGTCCCGGGACAAATATCAAGAAAGTGGTAACTCGAGTTCGAAGGGGTTCTGAATAGATGTTGCGCATTTGCTCTCCGATCATTGGCAAGCCAAAACTTGACAAAGCTGGGCGTGATCGCAAAAACAATATCACAAGCTGTAAAAGCGAACTATGTTCACAGCATTAGTCGAAGTCGGCAGGAGCTGAAAAGAGCTAGTGTTACGTGAAAGCTTGTGGAAGAAACAGAGTAAGAAACCCTCAACCAGAGTTGCAATCGTCCCCATCAGTAATACACCACGTACTCGTTTCCAAACCGCCCACAGGACCCCTAGGTTTCCCTTGGTGTAATCCTCAGAGTGCGTGTAGTGAACCTGAAGTCCTTGTGGCGTACTACCGCCTCTCAAGTTCTCGATCACTACACCCGAGACTGCATAAGCAGTCAGGAAATCCTGCTGGAAAGTATCATCCATCGCAGTACCGTTACTTGACTGTGAGTGAGTGCTGCCATTTTTTTAGCTGCGCGGCACCGTCAAGTCAACGACCACGAACGCTCGGCAGTTAAGATGAGGAACGGTAGCAAAGAAGCAAGAGGAAGTGTAGTCGCCAAAGCGTCGAGGGACAAGCGAAGCTAGCCAGCGTCGATAGAGAAAGGTAGAAAGTGTAGTTGCGTTAAGAGAAAGGGGCCCCGCTGACCGTAAAGGGAAAAAGAAAGTAGACAGTAAGGTAGGTGATAGGTTGTAAGGAAGTGGGGTACAAATAAAGGAACTTGTGTGTACAAAAAAGTAAAATAAAATGTGTTTGTGTTGCAATTCGGTAATCAAGCGTTTTCTTGGTCGCCACTGCACTGGTCACGTGCATATGCCGACCCTGAGGCAGCGGAGAAGGGGTCTCATAGATGCCGGACAAGGGGCTGCCACATTAGTTACACCGAGTTTTGCTCAGATGCCTCAGACAGTATACCATGGAGATTTGGAGGGGTGATTGGTGATATCATGGGTTTTCCAGGGGGTTCTGGAGAGGTTTAAGAGAGTTTCAAGGCTTTTAAAGGCATTTCAAGGGATTTCAAGAGATCTCAAGGAGCTAAGAGGGTTTCAGGTTGTGTCAGAGAATTTTAAGAGGGCTTAATGAAATTAGATAGGATTTCAAAGGAGTTTCCGAGGGTTTGAAGGAATACTAAGTAGTACTCAGGTGGATTCAGTGTGTTTCAGGAGAACTTCATGGGAGATACATAGAGGCATCAGAGGGTGTTACTAATGTTTCAAAGAATTTCATGAGGTTTTCAGGCGTTTCAAAAGGGATTTTTGATTTCAAATTTCAAGAGATTTCATATGATTTCAGATTGCAGAGTTACGAAATGATTCGGAGAAGATTGGAAGTGGATAAGCATTCCTGAGATTTCGGGAAAAGTTCTGGAGACTTCAGGGGACTTAAAAAGTATACAGATGAATATCAGGAAAGTGGAGTAACCGAAGATATTCCAAGATTCAAACGGAATTTTTCTCCAGGACTTTGCTCAGTTTCTTATTTCATCAGTATAACAGTTTAGATATTTCACCAGTATAACTTTAGAAATTATTTGATCCAATCTAATTATCAAAAAACCCTAATTAATCCACCTAGCGATGATGGCGCCTTTCTCGTGCCTTCGAAACCCCATTTCAATAAAACTCAAGCGAAATGTTTATGTATATCGCACTTTCATACAATTAACAGAAATCCTCGCTGAAATCCATTTCATCATACCAGAAATCATATCGTTTATCTGGCTTTCGATGTTTGAGCCTCTAACTCTTAAGAAAAAGACGCTATCTTGAATTTGAAGCCGCCATTTAAGATTAAAGATTGTCATCTTGGATATTCTGGTCGCCATTTTTGGAATCCAGACATCATCCCCATACCAAATATACCAATAATGCATTGTTTCAGGCCCTAAAACTCAATTAAACAGGCGCGATATTGAATTCGGAGCCGCCATCTTAAATTTTAGATCGGCATTTTGGATGTCCTGATCGCCATTTTGGACTCTGGAAGTCTTCCCCATACCAAATATAATATAATAACCAGTCATCAGGTTATCAGGAAAGCCATTATTTGTTGTATCGCATGCATGAGTTTGGTACTCTTTTATATTTGGCCACACCCGTCGAGACCCCCGGAACCGGTTCCGGACAACTACCGGTTCAGATATGGTCTGATACTGCTTTCCTGTTGACCGTTCATCAGGTTATCAAAAATGCCGCTGTTTGATGTGTCGCACGCATCGGTTTGGTACTCGTTTATATTTGGCTACATCCGGCGGAACATCCAGAACCGGTTTTGGAACACTACCGGTTCAGATATGGTCTGATACTGTTTTCCTGCTTACCGTTCATCAGGTTATCGGAAATGCCGTTGTTTGATGTGTCGCATGCATGGGTTTGGTACTCTTTTATATTTGGCCTCTTCCGGTGGGACATCCGGAACCGGTTCCGGAACACTACCGGTTCAGATGTAGTCTGATACTGTTTTCCTGCTAACCGTTCATCGGATATCGAAAAAGCCGCTGTTTGATGTGTCGCATGCATGAGTTATGTTCAATTTGATATTTGGCCACTTCCGGCGGGACACCTAGAACTGGTTCCGGAACACTACCGGTTCAGATATGGTCTGAGACTATTTTCCTGCTTACCGTTCATCAGATAATCGTAAATGCCGTGGTTTGATGGGTCGCATGCATGGGTTTGGTGCATTTTCATGTCTGAACCATTTTCAATAGGAAACAATGGGACCAGATGCCGCGTCGAATGAGCCATCAATCGTTAAAATCGGTTGATATTTACTATCTAAAAGTGAGGTGACCTTTTTTGTACACATACACACACACATACATACACACACACACATACACACACACAGACATCATCTCAACTCGTCGAGCTGAGTCGATTGGTATATGAAACTTGCCCCTCTGGGGGCTCTATCGAAATTTTATTTTTGGAGTGAACATATAGCCTTTCGGTACACCTTGGTGTACGAGAAAGGCAAAAATACATTTTGAAAACAACCCATGTCGTATATCTTTTTAAATTTCTTGGGGTTCCTCATACATTTCTCCATATATTCTTTAAGGTATCTGTACGAGAACTCTTGCTGGAAATCATCCACTTATTCCTTCTAAAGTATTTCAAAAGATTCCTTCAAAAAAAGTTAGATATACTCAATCTTTTTTTTCACAAATTTCTTTAGAATTTTTCCCCAAATTCTGCCAAAGTTTTCTTCTGATTTTTTTCAGTGATTTCTTACGAAATTTGCCTGGAGATTCTTTCCGAAATTGGTCCAAGTATTCGGTCGAGAAATCTACCAATGATTGTTTTGAAAACCTCTCTAACGGTTTCACCACAAGTTCTTTCCAGGATTTTTATTTTATTTTTCAATAAATGGAGATATTTCTTCAAGAATTTCTCTAAGAATTCAGTCAGGTAGGTTTCTTTGGGATCCTTTTGAAACTCTGCCAGGGATTACTCTAGAGTCTAGGAATTCAAAGTTTAGAAAATCCTTTGGAAACGTCATTCAAAATTTATAGGTTCGAAATTCAAATTCCTTCTAAAATTCCTTCAAAAATATCTTTGAAAAATTCTCCATAAGCGTAAATGTTTAGTTAAAAAATTAGTTTATCATGTAAAACTTCATCAAGAAATTTCTTTAAAAATGTAATGGAAATTCGTTCGAAAATATTTCAAGGGTTCTTTTGGGAATTCTCCGAGATATTATTTCATTATTTCATTATTATAAAATAAATATTGTAAGAATGATTGTAAGAATTCCCATTAGATTTTTTGAGAATTTTCTTAAGGTATTCGTAGACACAAAATCCTGAAGAAATTTCTGAATATATCTGTGAAGAAATTCCTGGAAGAAGCTCTGGTAGAAAACCTGAAAAAACTTCTTCAAAGTTTTTATTAATTGCTAGACAAAATTCATGAGAAATTCCGAGGAAAAATTGCTTGCGAAGTTACAGGAGGGATTCCTGGAGAAATCCGTAGAAGGATTTCTGAAGGTATCTCTTAAGAAATATCTGCACGAGTTCTTGCAAAAACCGCAGACAATGGCACTGGTGAATTCTTCAAGAAAGATTTCTCTGGCGGATTTGTGAAGAAATTTTTGGAAGAACTCTTGGAAACCCCTCTTAGAAGTATTTCTTACACAATTTCTAAAATTTTTCTTACACAAAAATCGTTTTTTTTTTTAATAAAATACTGTAAAACGAAACAAAAATCCTGGCGAAATTCACTATAGAAGTTTATAAAAAAAATGGTTTTCTAACGAATCTGAAAGAATTGGAGAATCCTCTACTAGTCTCACAGAAGAATTTCTCGAAAAATGCGAAGGAAAAGACTCTAATGTAAAATCAGAATGAATTGCTGAGAGGATATTTTCCTGAAGCATCATCGTGGAAATTTCTTTGAGAATCCACGAAGATAGGTCTGAATAAATCCTAAGCAATTCCTGGAGGACTACCTGGATAAACTTCTAGAGAAACCTCTGGAGGAACTTACAGATAAACCTTGAAAAAAATCTTGAAGAATTTTTAAATAAGTGCCTGAAATCCCCTGAATTAATGGAGTAATATTTGAAGCAACCTCTGAAGAAATTCCAACATTTTTTTCGAAAGAATTCTTGAAAAAAAAATCTGCATTTCTGAAAGAAACCCCAGAAGAACTTCTGTAGAAATTTCGGAATTTTTGTAAAAAAAAACTCTTCTGGCATATTTCTTGAAAAGATTTGTAGGAATTTCGGAAGCACCCCGAACAGACGGTGACCTTGATCGACCTTCACAAAAACTGAAATTGTAGTCCACAGAAAACAGTTCATCCTAGCCATCCCACTGGTAGTTATGAGAGCAAATACCCATCCAATACGTTGAATCTTTGGTAAATTTTTCACATATTCTTAAGAAGCACTAGATATTTTGCAATACTTTTTGATACTATTACCGTCCAGCTGAAACAAAATTTGAAGAAATTTGTAAAGTATACCTGTTCATGCAACCCGTCCTTTCGCTTGGAGCGCAGCTTTGTGTCTGTCAGTGAGAGCCTTTAGAGCCGATAGAACCCCCGAATACTATAGACCAATCGTTTATTCAGTAACTCATCATAACGCCTCAGCTTGTCTATGCTGATTGTTCAAGGAAAGAAAGGGCGTGCGTAAGTCGGAATAAGAGATTATTTAGGTACTTTAGGGAAGATTTTTCCAATTTGTCAATTGGAGTAAATAAGGATTTGAAATAGAAATTTCCTGAAATTTCAGGAGTTATTAGGGAGATATAATTTTCTTTTTGTCAGATATTTCTGAAGTTATTTGGTATTCGTTCATACAAGAATGGAAGAGAGACTAAAGCAAGATATGTAACGGTACAGTAAGCAATGGAACAAATCAGCATAGCTAGCCTTCCACAAAAATTTTCATGAATTTCAGATAACAGTGAACTCAATAGCCAAAACGAAAATCTCCACAATACCGATATTCCGATTATGAATTAGAATTTGGATAAAGAAAAAAAAAAAGAGGATAAAAATTTGAAATAGTTTAAAATAAGTTTCAAACTATATAAAAATTTTGAAATTTCCTACAAATTTCAAATTTTTTATTTTTTTAGGATGGGCGAATGTAACAACACCCTATCCCATCAATCCAGTAACGATTGCATTTAAAAAACTGCCAGAATCCAAATAACGCCGCCTACCTGTGAAGGCGAAAACTGCAGCACTCACGGATCGCGAATCTGAAATCGGTTCCGCTCAAAAATTCTCTTCATTCTCTTTGAGATCAGATCGGATGATCAGCCTCCCAACATCCCAGCCGCGGAGATTAATGATTTCCTCGTTGGAGTGCGGGAGATGGCTAATCCCTCCTACAAAGAAAACCTCTTCTATCCTTTAACAAACCCGCGAACGACCCTATCACAAAAGATAACTGCTTCACTTTAGTCTGGGCTACCGTAATCGTCAGATCGCAGGAAATCCAAAGTGAATAGAAGCTTGTGCTATATTATACCAAAGTTGCTAAGAAACTAGCCAGCCAGAACAGAAATTAGTGCCAATAACGAAAGATTAATAATCAACCAAAAGACTGCCCAGTGATATAGTGCGCTCCCTCCAATGGTTTCCCACGGGAATCCCGAGCTGTGGAGGAAAACGTAATAAGGTGATTTCCACGTGGTTTCCCAAGTAGGCGTCCATTGTTATACCGTTGAATTAATCCATTCTAGAGCTGCATTTTCCATCTTTGGCGCAATACGAATTTCCCGAATCGAGTGTCGAGATCAGAAAATCCAGGTAAATAATAATTCACGGCACAGAGTTCAGTCATTTAATAGATCACGTCATACAGGTAAAAACCCGCGTGACGTGGGTTTTTTGTTGGGACTCGCCGAAGTCGCGAGGCGGTGAGTTGGAGTTTCCACGGAGCACGTGGGGGGAGGTAAAATTGGGTGAGGAGCAGTAGACGGACGACCCATCCCAAGTCCTCGAAGAAAGAGAGGCTCTCGAGTGACCAGAACCAGAGCGACGCCGCCGAAACCCCAGAGCGAAAGCCAGTCACCCACATCTACTCTTGGAGGTTAAGCACATCCACTCCTCCGGACGGTGGAGCTCGTGTTACCCCCGTTACCTGGTACGGTTCGCCAACAGCATCCGAATAAGTGAATCGGGGCTACCTACACGATCTGCACTGAGCGGATCTTCACTGAACCGATCTTCACGGAGCCGATCTGCCGGAGCTGGTCGTTGAACCGTGTGATCAACAGTAGGTCGCCGATGGCCCTCCTCGCCACATCTCCACATCTGTGGGACCAGCATGCAGGTCAGAAATCTATATGTGATGTGTGATGTTCAGGTTTTTTAAACTAGGCAGAAAACCAAGTTTAGACTAGTCCCGGGACAAATGAGGATAGGATAGGAGTCAGGAATGTAGAGAGTGAATACAGATTGCAATCGAATATGTAACTGCTCCGAGTCTATGCGTTTTGGTGACGAAAATGCCCTGGATTCAAGTGAATCGTGCGTTTTTTCTTCTTTTGCATTTTACACAGTTTTCTTTTAAAAATTAGAAAAGGTTTTGCAGAAAAAGTTGGGTAAGTTGCCAATTTGTTATCTTGGTTTGTTACTTAGAGGGTTTGCTGAGTGTTTAGGAGCGTTTGAGCCATATTAAAAACCCGCCCGTTGATAAGAGTCTCTGGCCAGACTCGTACGTGCGTCTGCAACCTTCCCTCCGGGAAGTGGCGCTTAAGTTGCTGACGTTGTTGAAACCAAACAGTTCGTTACAAAATTACTAAAAGAATGCATTGTAAATTGATTAGAGTTTTTTGAGGAAATTCCAATTAAAAACTTCTAAAGAAAATTATGATATTATTTCTGAAAGAATTCATTCCATGTTTGAAAGAATACATGAAAGTATGCATTCCCCAGGACCAACCAAAAAAACAAGATAAGGACCGCCTTTAGAATGCGTGTTATTATGCCTGAGGAGAAAGTATAGGTTTGCAAAAATATGTATTTTCTCTGACAGCCAAGCGGCACTTAACCTTTCAGTACTCGCGCCAATTTTTGTAACGCGAGCAGTCGCGCGTTGTACTTTGTACAACACCCATACATTCTGAAATATCTAAGGATCCTGATTGTTTAGAGGAGCACTGTGTTTGGCAAAGTTGTTGTAAATTTCATGGGCTACTTGATGCTGATAAAGTTGATTCGTAATACGTCCACTAGGCGGCGCTAGTGAGCAATTTCATGTTATATCTTATATCTCAGGATCCTGATGTCTTAGAAAGATGGCGTCTTGGGCTAAGTTGTTTGGTAAGTAAACGGCTTACAGATTATTGGCCGTTTAATTGGAAATTCCACCACTGGGCGGCGCTAGTGAGCCAATAAACTTTATATCCTATGCATCTCGGGAACCTGATAACTTAGAAAGATGGTGTCTTCGACAAAGTTGTTTGGTAGGTCAAGTACTTACGGATGATTTGCAGTTTAATTTGAAATTTCATCACTTGGCGGCGCTAGTGAGCACGTAAATATTATATATTACTAGCTGTACCCGGTAAACTTTGTCTTGCCTACTGCGTTTTTTGACGTTTCAAGTTTCTAGCCAAGCCCAAGCCCCCGGTGAAAAAGGTATAGAAAATCAATTTTCGAAAACTCAATTTTTCCATGATTTTGGTCTCATAAACCCTCCTTGGGTGAAATCTAACAGAACAAAATTAAGACGACCAAAATCGGACCTTCCGTTCGCAAGTTAGGGGCTGTCCATAAACCACGTGGTCATTTTTTTGGGACTTCTCGACCCCCCACCCCCCCCCCCCCCGCGTGGTCATTTGTCCATACAAAATTTTTTATTCGTCCAAACAAAATGCTCATAGGCCGAACCCCCCCCCCCCCCCTCATGACCACGTGGTTTATGGACAGCCCCTTAGGCGCGGCCCCACGTATGCCACTGCATTTTTATGTATATATAGATGTATCTCTGGACCCTTATTACTTAGAAATATAGTGTCTTCGGCAAAGATGTTTGGTATATCAAGGGCTTATAGATGAGTGACAGTTTGATTTCAAACTGTGAGCATGTTAATTTTTAATCTCATGTAGCTCAGGATCCCGATTAAAAAGGCACAGGACACCGTCTTCAGCCAGAGGCTGTACAGACTGAACAGAACTTAACGCTAGACCATGGACACGACATACATTACATGCACCAGTGGATAGCATGGTGCGGATACACGCTTAGTAACGCTAACCGAACGACCACGAAGCTCCACTTTACTCAGAAAGATGGTGTCTTCGGCAAAGTTGTTTGGTAGAACAAATTCCAAATGGAGGAAAAGTTACCTCTCGTGCTGACCTTCTAAAAGATCGAAAACTTACAGATAGTTGTCCGTTTGAATCGTAATTTCCCCACTAGATGACGCTAGTGAACATAAAGAAAGTATATGCAATAGAGATGGTTGTTTCGGCAAAGTTGTCAAATAGGTTAAGTGCATTTGGTTGATGGGTCGTTGAAATCAATATTTCGCCAGTAAGTGGTGCTAATGAGTATGCAAATTTTATATCTTATATATCTCCGAGTCTGATTACCTGGGAAATTGATATCTTTGGCAAGGTTGGTTGGTAGATCAAAGGATTTCAGTTGATTGACCATTTGATTCGTGCTTCTGCCACCAGAAGACGCTAGTTGTAAATTTGCAAAAGCATGAACGTGTTATTATTCATCTAGAAAAAAATCAACGAGCTGTAAATTTTTATACTGCCGAAAGTTTTCAAAATTTGAAAATTACACAACTAGTTGATTATAATTTGTTCAAATTTGCACTTGATTGATTAATTTTACATAAAATTAAAGCGCTTAGTAAAATATTCAATATCTGACCGTCGTATTTCAATATACTCTATCTTAAGGTTGTCAATGTCACGGGATAAGTACATCCATCCTTTATCCATCAAACAACAATGTCGAAGACATCATCTTTCTAAGTAATCAGGATCTTGAGTTATATGAGGTATAAAATGGGAATGCTCACTAGTGCTACCTGGATGTGAAATTGCATGTCATATTTGTCTTCATCAGTTAGTGTTTGATCTACTAAACAACTTTTCAGAAGACACCATCTTTCTAAGTAATCAGGGTCCTGAGACATATGAGTTATAAAATTTGAATACCCACTAGCGCCACCTAGATGTGTAGTTTCAAATCATACGGCTCTCCATCAGTTAGTGTTCGATCTACTAAACAGCTTTGCTGAAGACATCATCTTTCTAAGTAATCAGGATCTCGAGATATATGAGTTATAATATTTGAGTACTCACTTGCGCCACCTGGATGTGGAATTCCACATCATACTTGTCTTCATCAGTTAGTGTTTGATCTACTAAACAACTTTGCAGAAGACACCATCTTTCTAAGTAATCAGGGTCCTGAGATGTATGAGTTATAAAATTTCAATGCCCACTAGCGCCACCTAGATGTGGAGTTTCAAACCAAACGGCTCTCCATCAGTTAGTGTTTAACCAACCAAACAACTTTGCCGAAGACACCATCTTTCTAAGTACTCAGGATCCTGAGCTATATGGGATATAAAAATTACATGCTCACTAGCGCCGCCTATCGGTTGAAATCTGAACTTCTCAGATCACCTCGCGAAGGCCCTTGATATCCAAAGTAACTTTGCTGAAGACACCATATTTCTAGATCATTTAGATTTTGAAATACACTAATTCACATTCAACTGTCTATCTTATCTTAAATATAGTACGTTCTTCATATTGCGATTTTCAATTTTCCGCATTATAAGGAGTTATACTGTTTTCAAAAAAAGTCTTATAATATTCCAAATAAGATTTCTGTAGAATACATTTGGGGTTGACATCGATAGAAAAGATGGTTTCAAAGTTATAGTCGGTAATTCTCATGTGTTGTACAAAGTACATCAGCGCGATTAACGGAAGGTTAAGTCGCTTAATAACTACACTTGTAACTCAAAGCTAGTGTGGGAATGCATTCTGGCTTTGAAAAACTTATCCATACGCAATCGAGTCTACCTATATTGGATCCCAGGACATACGGGTCTAGAGGGAAACGAGATTGCTGATGAGCTAGCCAGGAATGGATCTAATGAAAGGTTCATTGGCCCTGAGCCCTTCTGCGGGATCTCAGACTCTGTAAAAATGTAACTGAACAAATATATGGTCAGTCAAATCACATCAAACTGGAATGCACTTCCCCATACGAGCCAATCCAAAAGGCTCGTAACGATAAACCCCAAGAAAACCCAACAACTATTAGGTCTCAATAAAAGGGATCTCAACATCTACACCGGTCTAATAACTGGACACTGCCCCTGCAGATACCATCTACAAAAGATCGGAGCAATCCAAACCTCAAATTGCCGCTTTGAGAAGTCCCAAAAAACTGACCACGTGGTTTATGGACAGCCCCTAAAGCTAGTCTCGCCAGAATGGGGGAGTCACATACTGTAGCTCAGGATCTCTATTCATCAATAATAGATGGTCTTGAGTTCAGTCGATACCAAGGTATCTCAGTGACAAATATGTTACTGAGATAACTTGCGTACCTCACAGCAAAAGGGTATATCACAATAGTTCTAAAATCTGGACGCAGTGATCTTCACCCGACAAACGAGTGAGAGGGATAAAAAAAATGATAAGAAAATCGTGGCGTTATATAGGATGTTCTTATTTCATCCATCGATTCAGTCCATCGAACTTTTTGTTATATGTTTTTTTTATTCATACAAACGTTAACCACGCTAAGGGGCTGTCCATTAATTACGTAAGGGTTTTCGGGGGGAGGGGGGGTTTGGGAAATCTTACGCGGCATACAAAAATATTTGGAGTTTCATACAAAAAATCTTACAAGGGGGGGTGGGTGTGTCGAAATTTCGGAAAAATTGCCTTACGTAATAAATGGAGGGTTTTTTTTTCAAAATGATTCTCAATAAGTTGCAATATAGGAGTCATTTCCATGATGGCGTACCAGTTCAAGGGTTTCAAGCTCCTAGGAGTTTCATCAGGTTTCAGAAGGTTTCACGTAGATTTTAGTGGTTTCCAGGTATTCTGGTGAGATTCGAAACATTTTCGGAGAGTTCTAGGAAGTTTCGAAAGATTTCATGGAATTTCAGTGGGTTTTAGAACTTTAGGAAATATCAACGGTTCTAGAACGGTTATTCATAATATTGTGAGAGATGTTACGCTGGTAGTAACCATGATCTATATATATTAGACCTGTTCACTTTGAAACTTTTTTTCTCTGATTCTCCGTGACACATCAAATTATCAATCCACATGCAAAAACAAGTCTTCAGTCCAAAATTGAGCCAAATTGATAAAGATTTAAAGGTGTATCAAATCGATTTTGTGTTTTTTTAACCGTTTTCACAGAAATTTACCCATAAATCCAGAAAATTGCTCCGAAAGGGAACCGAAAATACCGTTAGGATATAGTTAGTACAATACTCTACAACTTTGCCGAAGATACTACGGTGTTTAAATTGCTTATTTCGAAGCTATTCAATAATTTTAGTTGAAAAATCACGTAAAAACACGATATTTTTACGATTTTACATGTAAAAGTCATGTAATTTTACATTATTTTACATGACTAAATTAATTAGCTATTTCTCCTTTGTGTAACGAATATTTCGTCCATACATGGTTTTTGTGTTGGAATTCGTTTTCAATGACTAATTATCAAAAGTATGTCACGTTGATACTAAAAATCGTGTAGAGTTGCCAGCACGAATTAAAACAAAGTTACCCATGATTAAGACGTCATGCCATCGTATTCTAATGTCTTTCGATTCAAGTATCAGAAATGGCGCAGATGATAAGGCTCGAGCCTGCGGATCAGAAGGTCCCAGGTTCAAGCTCAAATACATAATAAACTTTTTTTCTTTCTTTGTAGCAGTTAGGATGATGAATCTGCCATGAGCCATGGCCCATGACCTACACGCAATCTCCCAAATAATGATGATCTGGACCTGCCAATTAAGCCCATTTTAGGACTAGCTAGATATTTAGTTTACTTGTTGACAAGAAATCGTGTTGACGAGATCAGCTGGACGAAATATTGGACAGCTGTTTGATACCGATTAATTTAGCTAAAACAATTCAATACGATGATGGAACTGCTTCTGGATGCAAAATTTATCATACAACTGTGGAGATTACTTGCATCTATCTAGCCACAAGCTACACAACTACACGATAAAGGGAAACTTCATTCTTAGGCCGTTCGCAATGCTGTTTTATTTTGTATGGCGAGTTTTAAAAATTTTAAAACTCGCCATACAAAATAAAACAGCATTGCGAACGGTCTTACTATGAACTCTACGGTTTCGAAATAAGGCTATGATGCCAAATTGCAATGAGATGCAGAGTGTAGTCTTATTAACTTATAGAGGCGTTCCACGGAGTCATGTCAGTCGATCCTGAGCGACCATTTCAAAAATATCTGAAACTTTGCACAGTTTTTCAATTTCATCTAAATCGCCATTTTTCGATATCAAATTTTTATTTTGAATCACGACTAACTTTTCAAAAGGGTGTATGCGAAAATAGTTCAAAAATATTCTAAAAGCTGCACAGCAAAAACGGATTGTTCGATTGTTATGAATTTTTCAGCAAAGTTAGATAACTAAATGATGATTCCTAACAAAATATACACTGTGAAAAATTTCTTTTTTTACTTTAAAAAAATATGATCTTTGTCACAAAAACTCAAATATCTCAAAACCCTATCTTTTTACCAACGTCAATTTTTTAGGGAAAATGGCCCATTATATCAGCTATCTACCATAAAATTTTGGTGATGGTAAACTGATAAACAAAAAAGTTATAACATTTCAAACATTTCACAGTTTTTACATTTAGTAACAAAAAAATTTTTTTTTTTTCTGTGTAAATTATTTCGAGAATTATATGTTGATGCTGATTTTATTGTAAACGCTACCGCCTGAATTAAACAAGTTGTTTTCATGATATTTTTGTTTGATTATTCATAATTACTACAGGGGATACTCAAAATAACTGGGACATTTAAAATTTTCACTTTTCAAAAAATGTTCAACTCGCTGTAACTTTTCGAAAAAGGCATCAAATATTCTCAATTTTTTACAGCAAGTTCATCAACTAGTTGTGTATCAGTGGTCAAATTTTTGAAAAGATCGGGCTATTCTACACGAAGTTATAAAGGTTCTAGAAAAAGGTATAATTTTACGATAGCCAACTTTGAGCTGTTATATCTCCGGATTCAATGAACCGAATGCAATGAAATTTTGGTCATTTATGACTTATATAATAAGCTATTAAAAACTTTTGACTAAACTTAAAATTCTTTACACGAAAGAAAATTATAATGGTTAGAATATTTTTCTAATATAACACCAATTTATCCAAAACTTCATCATCGTTTCAAAATTCGAGATAGTAATTATAGTTCATTTAAATTCCCTCTAATTGGCTTGACTATATTTATGTTTGAAAGGAACGCTACCAAATAGCCGGCATTAAATTGAAAAAGTAATGGGATGCACATGAAAAATAGAAAAATTTACTAAAAAATTGTGGAAAAAATAAAATCGCTATAACTTTTTTTTGTTAAAAATTTCAAGTTAAGTCAAATGTTTTCCAGAGTTCATTATATAAGTCTTGAATGGTCAAAATTTCATTGCATTCGGATCATTGAATCCGGAGATATAACAGCTCAAAGTTGGCTATCGAATAATTATACCTTTTCCTAGAATCTTTATAACTTCGTGAAGAATGGCTCGATCTTTCCCAAATTTGAACCACTGATACACAACTAGTTGATAAACTTACAGTAAAAATTTGAGAATATTTGATGCTCTTTTCGAAAAGTTACAGCGAGTTGAACATTTTTTGAACAGTGAACGTTTTACCTGTCCCAGTTATTTTGAGTATCCCCTGTATAGTATCTATTTGAAACTTAGACGCGATCCAGTGTTGTGATCAAAAATATTGAGAGTGTCATACTTTTTATTGTACGTGACTGGTGAAAAGTTACCTTGATAGCGTTGAAAAGCTGTTGATCATAAGAAAAATGGAATTAAACTTATTTTTAAGACGAAAGCTGCATAATAAAAGTTTTATATATTCGCGTATACGTCTAGTTGATCTGCAAAAAAATTACCTCTTAGAGAACAGACTTTATGATCGGAAGAATGCGAGTTACTTCAACAACAACAAATGCATGAGAGGTACATACCACAGACAAACAGACGAAACGCCTAGAATAATATTCGTGAAAATCCATCGCCCAGTTCCCACTACCACCACCTGGTGGAAATGTTTCACGAAACACTGCGTTGTGCAATATCGTCATCAGAAGGCGCTAGTGTGAAACGTCAAACGCAAAGAAAAACGATGGGCACTCTTCTGGTTATGAAAGCCACAACCAAGATTCAAAATGATCGTTAAAGGCGTGGTCAATGAAAATTTCGTCAGTGTTACGTTTGTTTGTCTGTATACATACCATGACAATGCTCACGAAAAAGCAAAAAAAATACTACCGCTATGGATATTAAAAATTTTATTGTAAATTTTTTCTTCAGCCAAGTAAACAACACCAAACTAGTCAGTTAAAACTAATAAGTGATTTTGTTTATTATAATCTAACGAACAACATGAACAATCGCTTTCTCAAAGGTCTTCAACTCAACGCTCTCTTGAAGACCGTTTGATGAAAAAAAAATGTTCAAATTTTCAAAAATGCTTTGAAATATACTTCAACATCTATACCCATTTCAATATTTTTAACGTTGCAAAACACGCTTTCAACATTCATCTTAAAGAAGAGGGAAAACACTTGTCCTCAAATGTAACAGCAAATTAATGAATAAACGACTAATGCGCGGTGGGCGTGATAAAATCGGAACATTACTGTACATATAATATACATAATACATAAGAAAAACAGCTTGTTTTACTCACGCAAGGCCATTAACAATAAAATCAGCATCAAACTGCGATTTCCGGCCGAAATAATTTACACTAAAAAAAAATTATTACTAAATGTGAAAATTGTGAAATGTTTGAATTGTCAAAACTTTTTTGTTTATTAGTTTATTATCACCAAATTTTTATGGTAGATTGCTAATCTGCCGTAATTCTGCAAAGTGACGTAAGCGACATTGATAGTTTTGGCCCATTTTTTGGTTATTATGCATAAAACTCTTGCTCATCCTTTAAGTTTCTTTCCAAAGATAATAGATTACGATTAGATCTTGCATTCTAATACAGCAGGAATACCACAGTGTTATTCTCACCCCAGATATTATAAATAATATACCAAAAAATATCGAAATTTTGAATGGCGCTTACGTCACTTTTCAGAATTACTGCAGTAATACAATGGACCGGTTTCCTTTAAAAATTACGTTGGTAAAAAGATAGGGTTTTGAGATATTTGAGTTTTTGTGACAAAAATGATATTTTTTAATGTTAAAAAAATATTTTTTTTCACAGTGTATATTTTCTTAGAAATCACCATTTAGTTATCTAACTTTGCTGAACAATAAAATCAGCATCAAACTGCGATTTCGGACCGAAATTATTTACACAGAAAAAAATATTTACCAAATGTGAAAATAGTGAAATGTTTGAAATGTTATAACTTTTTTGTTTATTAGTTTACCATCACCAAATTTTTATGGTAGATTGTTAATACAATGGACCGTCTTTCCCAAAAAAATTACGATGGTAAAAAGATAGGGTTTTGAGATATTTGAGTTTTTGTGACAAAAATGATATTTTTTAATATTAAAAAAGATGTTTTTTCACAGTGTATATTTTCTCAGGAATCACCATTTAGTTATCTAACTTTGCTGAAAAATTCATAGCAATCGAACGAACCATTTTGGCTGTGCAGATTTTTGAATATTTTTGAACCATTTTCACATACACCCTTTTAAAAAGTTAGTCGTGATTCAAAATAAAAATTTGATATCGAAAAATGGCGATTTAAATGGAACTGAAAAACTGTGCAAAGTTTCAGTTCAATAGACAATCATGAATTAAAAAATTTCCTTAATTTTGATGCTGTTGCTTGGAATCGCTCTATAGCTGGATCGAGACGCAAAAAAATCCTATTACAGGGCTCGAACCTTCAATCTTCGAATCGACAGTCTCATGCTCAACCATCTACACCAAATTGAAACTGATACAGATGCGACAAAGACATGTAATGACGTTTTAATCATGGGTAACTTTGTTTAATTTTGTGCTGGCAACTCTATGCGATTTTTAGTATCAACGTGACATACTTTTGATAATTAGTCAATGAAAACGAATTCCTATACTAAAATGATGTATGGACGAAATGTTCGTAACACATAGGAGCAATAGCTAATTAAATTAGTCACTTAAAACAATGTAAATTTACATGACTTTTACATGAAAAACCGTAAAAATATTGTATTTTTTCGCGATTTTTTAACGAAAATTGTTGAATAACTTTGAAATAAGCAATTTAAACACCGTAGTGTCTTCGGCAAAGTTGTAGAGTATTGTTTCAACTATAGTTTAACGGTGTTTTCTGTACCTTTTCGGTGAAATTTTCTGGATATTGGAGAACATTTTCGTGAAAATGCTCGAAAAAACACAAAATCGATTTGATACACCTCTAAACCTTTATCAATTTGGCTCAATTTTGGACTGAAGACTTGTTTTTGCATGTGGATTGATAATTTGATGTGACACGGGTAGGTCAAAAAAAGTGAACAGGTCTAATATATATATATAAACTAGTTCTTGACAGTCATTGAGTTTATCACTTGACGAAACAAATTTCTTCTTCTTTATCTTCTTTGCGTAACGTCCCAACTAAGACACAGCCTGCTTCTCAGCTCAGTGTTCTATGAGCACTTCCTCAGTTATTAACTGAGGGCTGCCTCTGCCAATGACCATTTTGCATGTGCATATTATGTGGCTGGCGTAAAGATACCCTATGTTTAAGGAAGTAAAGATAGTTTCCTTTACAAAAAGTTCCTGGACCGACCGGGAATCGAACCCGTCATCCCCAGCATAGTCCTCGTGCTCTCTCTGGAAGTCCAGAAAACTTATCACAATTATCAGATTTACATTGTGAGATTACTAATATTCTTATTAGTAATACCAGAAACACAGACCTGACACCGAGTAAAACATCGATGAAATCAAGATTTAAAACTTCTTCAATTCTGATTTATTAGTTTTGCTTATAATGGGTAATCCAGACTCCCAGACACCATGTCGTCTGTCATTACACCACCATTACTCATCGTCTCTCTTCCCCCACGAGCTAAATGCACAACGTTAATCCCAAAGCAACATTATCGAAATTAATTAAAATTCAAATTATTCTCCCAAGTTGGTTGGCACTGACTAAAGAGTCCCAATGTTTTGTGCATATGTACACTTGATTGTCTATGGGAGAAAACAGCCCAACATGTACGACAAGCTGCGAGGTGGTTTCTATAGTTTGTCACTTCGGATGTCTCCGACAGGCGTCAGATCAAACAATCACCCACACTTATCCTCGCGGTATAGGGTCTTATCGCTGTCTTCCTTTTGGAATCACCGTGGTGAGACGCCGCCGCTGTCTTGCTAGTTAATGCTAGTCAGTCAGTGGTGGATAATAAGCTTGTTCCATTAATTTTCCGGGTGTCTGGATGTTCACTCGCGTGCCTTCCAGGAAGTCGTTCGCGACGCGCTCCTCCAACAGATTGGGATTTGTTTCGGTGGTTTTAAAATTAACAACTAATCAGGGTGTGCTTACCTTGTTTCGTCGGTGTTCTTCTAGCGCGAGTCCTTCGTGAAATTAGGGGAAAATGATTTATTTTCGGAGAATTTCTGCACCGGCGACGACGATGACGGGCGAGAGCAAGGTCGGACCCCTCGGTCGGTAGATCTAGATTGGAAAAAGAGATTAGAGCTAAGAAGAAGGACGCGTGTTCTGGGAGAGATGGATAATAGATCATTTGATGAATGATTAACATTGAACTATTTTTGGATCATGTTTGCTGTCAATAAGGAATTTTCTTTCTTCGTCACAATTAGGGACTGGGTGAAATGTTGTAGTTCTTTGGCATATTCCATACAGAGTTCACGTAAAATTTCTACAAGGACTCTAAGACAAATGAATTGATCGTTCCATTATTTCAAGTTTTTTTCCAATCACTTCTCAATTTTGTTTTCTATGTGGCCTAGATCATTCATTAACACTCCCACTGCCATGCTATAAATCACTTACACCAACTGCCATGCCTCAAAACAGTGGGAACGGTATTTTCAACTGCTAATATCTCAGCCGTTTTTTATCCGATTTGCAAAATTTTTGAAGCTATGAATTTTCCCAGCCTTCTAGATGAATTTAAAATTTTCAAACTATGGATTTGACCAAAGTTCTATTTTTGAGTACTCAAAAACTCGGAGCAAGTACCTTAAAAAATACAGTTTTTCTGGAGCCATTCCGAATGTAAATTAGTTTCCACGCATATTTTAATGTTGAATTGCCCATATTAATAAAGCAAAATTATTGCAAAGAAATATTTGGAGATACTCATTATTTAAGACTATAAAATCTTCACAAAATTACGTATAATACAGAAAATTTGTATATTCGATTTGAACTTTATATTCATCGCGACAACCCTTGTGTTTTATTGCTTGAAACCAATCACGTGCACATGAGAAATCTTTTTCCAAACGATTGTGAAAAGTATGAATCTCAGAAACTACAAAATTTTCATAAAATCACGTATAATACAGGAAATTCGTATTTTCAGTTTGAACTTTACGTTCATCGCGACAATCCCCATGTTATATTGCTTGAAAACAATCACGTGTACATAAGAATACATTTACAGATAAATGAAGACAAGTGTGATTCATAAAAACTACAAAATCTTCACAAATTTACGTGTAATACAGAAAATTTGTATAATCGGTTTGAACTTTACATTCATCGCGACAACCCCTGTGTTTTATTGCTTGAAAACAATGACGTGTACATGAGAAAACTTTTTCAGAACGATTGTGAAAAGTGTGTATTTTAGAAGCTACAAAAGTTTCATAAAATCACGTATAATACAGGGAATTTTTATTTTCAGTTTGAACTTTACGTTCATCGCGACAATCCCCATGTTATATTGCTTGAAAATAATCGCGTGTACATAAGAATACATCTACAGATACATGGGGACAAGTGTGAATCATAAAATTGCAAAATCTTCACAAAATTACGTATAATACAGAAAATTTGTATATTCGGTTTGAACTTTACATTCATCGCGACAACCCCTGTGTTTTATTGCTTGAAAACAATCACGTGTAGATGAGAAAACTTTTTCCGAACGATTGTGAAAAGCGTGTATTTTAGGAACTACAAAATTTTCACAAAACCACGTATATTACAGGAAATGTGTCTTTTCAGTTTGAACTTCACGTCCATCTCGACAAACCTTATGTTTATTGCTTGAAAACAATCACGTGTACATTATAAAACTTCTTCCAATCGATTGTGAAAAGTGTGTGTTTTAGTAACTACAAAATTTTCACAAAATCACGTATAATACAGGGAATTCGTATTTTTAGTTCGAACTTTACGTTCATCGCGACAATCTTTGTGTTTTATTGCTTGAAAATAATCACTCGGACCTGGTGTGATGGTTAGTTAAAGCACAGGCATTTCACCCCGAGGACCTGGGATCAAATCCCACTCCCGAAAAAACACACACAATGTGAGTTCGGAAGGGAAGTAAAACGCGGGTCCCGAGATGAACTAGCCAAGGACTAAAAATCTCGTTAATACAGATAAAAAAAAATCCTCATGGGATTGCTTATGAGATTCCTCATTGAATTTCTTCAGGAATTCATCCTGAGATCATTTCTTCTGTGGTGGAGCCTCGTAGCCGTGCGGTTAGAGTCACCAAGCTTCTAATCGCACCATGCTATGGGGTGAGGGTTCGATTCCCGCTCCGGGCGATGAAACTTTTCGTGAGAATAGTTTCTTCTCCGTATCCACTGGTGCATGCTCCGTGTGTCCCTTGTCTAGTGTTTAAGTTTCATTCAGTCTGTGCAGCCTCTGGCTGAAGACGGTGTCCGCGTCTTTTTTTTATTTCAGGAACAACTGCAGGAATAATTTTAAAAATTCCTCCAAGAATTCCCCAGGAACTCTTTTAAGAATTTCTTTTGGACTTCCTCTTTGAATTCTTTCAGGAATTCCTCCAGGAATTAATCCAGTACTTTCTCCAGGAACTTTATATGGATTCCCTTAGGAATGCCTCTTATAATTGCTTCCAGGATTCATCCTGGGGTTTCTACAAGAACGCCTGCAGGGATTCCTTCAGGAACTGCTACAGGGATTCATCCAAAAGTTCATCCACTCTTTCTAGAATTACTTCAGGATTTCTCCAAGAATTCCATCTGTGATTTATTCAGGAACTTATCATGGGATTTCTCCACGAATTTGTTCAGGAATTAATCTAAGAATTCTTCCAGTGATTTCTCTGGGGATTGTTTCAGAGATTCCTCTAAAAACTCCTCCAAGGAATCCTACTGAAATGCCTCTAATTTTTTATCATATTCCTCTAGGAATTCCTTCAGAAATGCTTCCAGGAATTCTTGTAGAGATTCCTCCAGGAGTTTCTCCAGAGATTCCTCAGGAAATCCCTACACGCTTTCCTCTAGGGTATCTTCCAGAAACTCCTCCAGGATTTTCTCCAAGGCTTCACTCGGGAATTCCTTCTGTGATTCTTTCTGGAACAACTTATTTTAAAAATTCCCCCAGTAACTTTTCTTAGGATTCCTTCAGGTATTTCTCCTTGAATTCTTTAAGGAACTCCTCCTGGTATAAATTCAGTACTTCCTTCAGGAACTGTTTAGGGATTCTCTTGGGAATTCCTTGGGATTCTTCAGGAATTCCTCTAGAATTTTATTCAGGAACTGCTATAGGGATTCCTCCAAGAATTCCATCAGGAATTTCCCTAGGAATTCCTACAGGATTTTTTCCAGCAATTATTCAGGGGATTCCTCCAAGGGTTTTTCCAGATACTCCTACAGGAATTCCTCCCCTCCAAAGATTTCTCCAGGAATTTATTCAAGGGTTCCTCCAAGAATTCCACTACGAATTCTCCTCGGCATTCTTCCAGGAATTTATTCAGGGATTTTCCAGGGATTCCAACTTGGATTCATGAAGAAAATTTTCCAGGGTTCTTCTCAGCGATTCCTTCAGAGATCCCTCCAGATATTCCTCCAGGAAGTCATGCAGGCATTCCTCAAATATAGGAAAATTCTCCAGAAAATTCAACAGGAATTGATCTAGAAATTCCTCCATAAATTCTGTCATAAATTCATCCAAGAATTTCTCTATGAAATCCTTCAGGGATCCCTTCAAAAATTCTTCAAGGATTATCTCTAGGAAGACCCTTTGAAATTTTTCCAGGGATTCCTTCAGGAATTCTTCCAGATTTTCCTCCAGTAATTGCTGCAGCGATCCCTTCAGGAATTCTGCAAAGAGAATTCTTCCAGAAACTTCTTCGGGGATTTCTGCACGAATTTCTCTAAGGATTCCTCCAGGGATTTTTCAAAAATTACCTTGAGGATTTCTTCATGAATTCCTCCAGAAATTCCTCTACAAATTCCTCCAGGAACTTTTCAAGATTTTTACAAATTTTTACAAAAAAATCTCCTAGAGTTTCATTAGAGATTCCTCCAGAAATTCATCCAATAACTATTTCAATGATTCCTCTAGGGAATCAGGTAATCTTCCAGATATTCCTCCAGAAATCCTCACAGAAATATCTCCAGGAATTCCTCTAGGATTTAGTCTAGGAATTGCTCCAGGAACTCCTGCAGGAAAATCTCCAGGAAATGCCCCAGGAATTTCTTCAGGAGTTGATACAAAAATTGCTCCTGAACATTCTTCAGAAATTATGTCAGCAATTTCTCCAGAAAATCCTTTAGGAATTTCTTCACAAATTCTTGCAGGAAATTCTCCAGGAATACCTTAAGGATTTTTTAGGGAATCCTTCAGGCATTTCTCCAGGAATTACTCCAAATATTGTTTCAAGAATTGTTTCAATGATTCCTCCTGGGATTTCTCCATGAATTTCTCCAGGGTGTTTCTCAAGAATTCCTCCAGGAAATCCTTCGAAGATTCCTCCAAGAAATACTTCAAAGATTCATCCAGGAAATCGTTCAGAAATTCCTCTAAGAATCTTCTAGGGATTTCTTCAGAAATCCTTCCAGGATTTTTTTCCAGGGATACTTTCAGGAATTCCTCTAGAAAATCCTCTAGGAGTTGCTTCAGGAATTCCTCCTGGGATTTCTCACAAATTTCTCAAAGGATTCCACTAGGCATTAGTTCAGTAATTCCTTCGAAAATTTCTCCAGGTATCCCTTCAGAAATTCCTGTAGAAAATCCTTCAGGAATTTCTCAAGGGATTTTTTCAGAAAAACAAATTTTCCAGATTTCCTTTGGAGATATCTCCAAAAATTCATCCAGTAATTCTTTCAAGAATTTCTCTAGAGATTCATCCAGGAATTCCTTCAAGGATTCCTCCAACACTTCTCACAGGAATTTTTCTAGGAATTCCTTCAGGCATTCCTTCAGGATTTTATCAAGGAATTTCTCCAGGAACTCCTCCGGGAATAACTCCAGGAATTTCTTCAGGAATTCTTCCAGGAAATGCTCCTGGACATCTTGCAGATTACAGATTTTTCCAGAGATTCTTCCAGGAAATCCTTCTGAAATTTCTCAAGGGATTTTTCTAGAAATTTCTCCAGAAATTCCTTCCAGAATTCCTCTGGATATTTCACCAGGAGTTGCTCCAAGAGCTCCATCAGGTATTTATCCAGGAATTGCTACTGGGTCTCATACAAGAATCCCTCAGGTGGTTGCGCCAGGAATTCATTTAAAAGTTGCTCCATGCATTCCTTCAGGATTCTCTCTAGAGATTTTTTCAGGAATTGCTTCAGATATTCCTCCAGGAATTCCTTCACGGATTACTCCAAGAATTTCTTCAGAGGTTCCTTCAGTAATTCCTCCAAGACTCTCTAGGAATTCCTTAAGAGATTTCTTCAAAAACTTTTCTAGGGATCCCTCCCATAATTCTTTCAGGATTTTTTTTAAGAAATTACTCCAAGGAATTCTCATGAAATTTATATAGGATTTCTTCTAGGAATTCCTCAAGAGATTTCTTCACAAATTTCTCGAAGAACTCCTCCCAGAGTTTATCCAATAATTCCTCTTGATATAGTTTTAGATAATACTCCAGGTATTCCTTCGGAAATTCTTACGGCATTTTTCCTGGAAGTCTTCCAGGTATTGCTCGTGGAATTCTACATGTGATATCTTCAGAAATTGCTCTCAGGTTCTTTTCAAAAATGTAGTAAGAAGTTCCTTCAGTAATTTCAGAAATTCTTCAGTCATCTTTTGCAGGGATGTACCCACGAATTTCTCCAGGATTATTTGATATTTTTTTTATTATTTCAACAATTTCTGGAGGAATTTATGCAGCGAATAGTATTGGAAGATAATTTAATAAAGATGCATGCAAGAACCAGGAAATTTTCCAAGGATTCTTTCAGTAATCCCTCCAGCAGTTTCTTCAAAAGTTTACTCAGCGATTCCATTAGTAATTCTTTCAATAAGCGAGACTATAAGTCCTCCAGGGAATCTTCCAAGCAACACACATGCCACAAAAAAGTCATGGCAGGGCAGGTTTTAGATTATGCAAAAGTCACAGTGACTTACTATAAACATCTAGACACTTACATGCTAAAAGTGCTTTCATACATTTCTCCAGGGAATCCTTCAGGAATTCACCCAGGAAAGAATCTTTCGGAATTCTCCCATGAATTCATCCCGAAATTTCTCTCAAAAATGCAACAGGAATTCCTCCAGGAAACTCTTCTCAAATTCTTCCAAACATTTTTCTTTGAATAAACTCTAGGATTTTTTAAATTCTTCTAAGGATCCTTCTGGAAATACGTTCATTGACATTTCTTTAGGATTATGCTCTGACATTAGTGCATGCAGTATATGGGTATATAATACCTCCTTTAGATAGATTCCAGCAAGGATGTACTCGGAACAATTAGACTGAAGGTTATTTCAAAATAATTATACAAAGAGGATGCCGCCACGAACGTTGTGTTTTCACCAAAAATAAAACAAAATCTGTATTTTACGTAATTTTGTGAAGATATTGTAGTTCTAATAGTTCCTCATTCTCACAATCATTCTGAGAATGTATTCTTATGTACTTGATTATTTTCATGCAAAAAATCAATAAGGTTGTCACGATCAATGCTGAGCTCGAACTTAAAATACATTTATCTTGCATTATACCAGTGTGAAAACCACTTGTTTTCCACCAACCAGGGGGGAATTCCCCCATAGGGGAGAATTTCGTTCTTTCATGCGGGGAATTGCCAATTCAAGAATATTATCTTATGATTTTATCTAAAGAACAAAAAAAAACAATTTTCAACATTGAAAATTTTCAGTGTATCGTGAATCATCGTCGTCAAAATGTAAGTGTACACTCTCAGAAAAAATCATGTAAATTTAAGTTCACTTGAATGCACATAAAAGGAGCGGCCCGTTTGACACTAATTTACGTCTTCTATCACAAATGAAGTCGAGCTAGCAACCGCTAGAGCTGAAGCGAGAGATAAAACATGTGTAAGTAAAACCCTGTATTTCACGTAATTTTTTGAAGATTTTGTAGTTTTCAAGAATCATACTTATCATGCGCATGTGATTGTTTAAAAAATAATACACAGGGGTTGTCGCGATGAATGTTGAGTTCCAACCACAAATACAAACTTCCTGTATTATACGTAAAATTGTGAAACCTGTGCAGTTTTTATGATTCATACTTCTCCCTATCGCTGTGGAAATGTATTCTTATGTATGTATGTGATTGTTTTGAAGCAATGAGAGACATGGATGGTTGCGACAGACGTGAAGTGTAAAACTGAAAATACAAATTTTGTGGTTTTTTTTAGTTCCTAAGATTTACACATTTCACATTCGTTTTGAAAAAGTATTCTTATGCACATGCGATTGTTCTCAAGCAATAAAACACGGGGATTGTTACGGCAAATGTGAAATTCGAACCGAATATACTTTTTTTCTGTATTATACGTAATTTTGTGAGGATTTTGTATTTTTTTACGATTCACACTTCTCACTTTCGCGTTGAAAAGTATTCCTATGTACACGTGATTGTTTTCAAGCAATAAAACACTAGGGTTGTCGCGATGAATACAAAGTTCAAATCGAATATGCAAATTTCCTGTATTATACGTGATTTTGTGAAAATGTTGTAGTTCCTAAGATAAACACTATTCACAACCGTTCAGAAAAAGTTTTCTCATGATCACGTGATTGTTTTCAAGCAATAAAACACAGGGGTTGTCGCGATGAATATAAAGTTCAAACCGATTATACAAATTTTCTGTATTGTACGTAATTTTGTGAAGATTTTGTAGTTTTTATGATTCACACTTGTCCCCATTTATCTGTAAATGTATTCTTATGTACACGTGATTATTTTCAAGCAATATAACATGGAGATTGTCGCGATGGACGTAAAGTTCAAACTAAAAACACGAATTTCCTGTATTATACGTGATTTTATGAAAATTTTGTAGCTTCTAAGATTCACACTTTTCACAATCATTTGGAAAAAGATTTCTCGTGTGCACTTGATTGGTTTCAGGCAATAAAACACAAGGGTTGTCGCGATGAATATAAAGTTCAAATCGAATATACAAATTTTCTGTATTGTACGTAATTTTGTGAAGATTTTGTAGTTTTTATGATTCACACTTGTTACCATTTATCTGTAAATGTATTCTTATGTACAAGTGATTGTTTTCAAGCAATAAAACATGGGGATTGTCGCGATGAACGTAAAGTTCAAACTGAAAATACGAATTTCCTGTATTATACGTGATTTTATGAAAATTTTGTAGTTTTTGAGATTCATACTTTTCACAATCGTTTGGAAAAAGATTTCTCATGTGCACGTGATTGGTTTCAAGCAATAAAACACAGGGGTTGTCGCGATGAATACAAAGTTCAAACCGAATATACAAATTTTCTGTATTATACGTAATTTTGTGAAGATTTTATAGTCTTAAATAATGAGTATCTCCAAATATTTCTTTGCAATAATTTTGCTTTGTTAATATGGGCAATTCAACATTAAAATATGCGTGGAAACTAATTTACATTCGGAATGGCTCCAGAAAAACAGCATTTTTAAGGTACTTGCTCCGAGTTTTTGAGTACTCAAAAATAGAACTTTGGTCGAATCCATAATTTGAAAATTTTATACTCATCTAGAAAGCTGGGAAAATTCATAGCTTTAAAAATTTTGCAAATCAGATGAAAAACGGCTGAGTTACATCAAGTTGAAAATACCGTTCCCACTGTTTGGGAGGCATGGCAGTGGGAGTGTTAATATGCAACTCTTCTCATCAAAACCATATTTCTCAAAGCAAAACGTGCATCCACAGTCAAGAAATAATCCTAGAAAATATTATTGAAGGACAATAAAATCCTCCCCATAAACTCACGGTTACAAAGTAAAACGAGATTGAAATCGCTTTTTATTATTCGCATTTCAATTACCCACCCTCTCGTCAATCTCGTCAAGTCTAACGCAAACCACCTTCAGTTTTCCATGGCATTCAGCATTCACGATGTATCTGTTCTCAATAACCGTGATGGAGACGGTGGAGGAGGTCACCGATTTGAGGAAAAGTACAATAGGTTGCCATTCAACGGAGTTCCGCCAGGCATTGGTTACCGAGGAAAAATTAATACCATTTCCCCGCGATTTCCGACGAAGGCTGCGCATTTTCCCGGGACGGCGAAAAAATCGCTCCGCTCACTCCATTTCGCCAGATTAGATTACAATAAACAAGAGTAACGGTAGTAAAATGTTTCCCCTCTCGGTCCCAGCCTTTTACCGAGTTCGCGGAAACAGTTTACCTACCATATTCAAATAATTTCGCGGTCTGTACCATACTATCAATCCTGTAGGCACCGTAGAGCCATATCGCATCATTGTATCGACTCATCGGAGTTCTGGATGGATGGTTGGAGGGACAATTGGAAATTGGATAGCGATATTTTACGACTTGCCAGATTTTAGCGAGGAATCTCACACCCAATCGACGACGATGTCCTAGGCAGCCAGGGGTGCATCGATGTCCTACGCCTTCGTTTCAGATTCCGTCACGGGAGACACCCCTCGAAAGCAACACGCATCAGCCCATAAAAAAATACAATTTTTACATCCGCAGCAAGTTGAGGCGCGAGTTGCTCGTAAAAATGCCAACCATCGCCGCGGCACTGACTCTGCGTTGCACTCAGCCGTAATTAAAACATCAAATTTCTTACAGCTCTGGCCCGGAGCGATACGCGATATGCGGTTTTGTGCAAAATTCGATACCGCCTATCGGAGCCGAGTCGGAGCATTATTGCAACCAAAGGATGGCAGATGAAAAAACAATAAAATTATAGAAATTAAATGGATACTTCCGCAGCAGCAGCCGCCGCCATCAAATTATGGTATGGAAATTGCGGGTTCATATCACGCCCGACGGATTTGGAGTTTTAACGATTTGGGTTGTTTGAAGGCTGCCAATTTCTGTGTGGTGGATAAAAAGCATTACTGATTAGGCTGTGAGGCCTAAATCGTTGGGCCATAGCTAATATATTGACTTAACTAATAAAAAGTTTAAATCATTTACTATTTTTTTCTTTTTCTGGGGGACTAGAATCACCTCCAGCGCCAACATACGAGACAAGGATACCCTTCATCTCTCTGGGCAGGCTAGCTGTTTACTACCTAATATTGCAGCAGCAAAGCTCGACACTCGCTTTTGTACGAGAACACCCTTGTAGGCCGCAGTCCAATTGACAGCTTCCCAGGTAGCCACCCACTTCTTTGTCATCGAAAGGTAGGCCGGTTCTACACCACTGCTTTCCTCAGCACCACATGTATTGATAGTACCTCCATTCAATAAGGGCCTGTCCATAGACTACGTAGACTCTTAGAGGGGGACGGGGGGTCTGGCCAAAAAGTCTACGCTCCATACAAAATTCAAAAATTTAATATGAACTAAAGTCTACGAGGGGGGAGGGGGGGTGGGTTTTCTGAGATGGCCGAAAAAAAGTCTACGTAGTTTATGGACCGCGCCTAAGGCATCACTCGTCTACACGAAGAAGGACTAGCTGACATGGGGCCTCCGCATGTCTAAAACCTCTACGAGATCCTTTTCCATACCGTGTGCTCTGATTCCTCAAAGAACCCTCCGTTTCGATAGAAGGGTCGAGACTCGAGATCGACTGCAGATCACCAGTGTGACCTACATGGCCACTGCACAAGACACTCCTGGATACCACGTGCTACCTCCTCTGTAGCTCCGAGACGCTCAGTGAAAAGTGGAAACGGTGTTCTAATCAAATTCGTCATGGTACGTCCTGGACAAGAATATCCGGAGTTGTGGAACTACCACAACACACAGCTCACACAAAACCTGTTTAGCCATTTCTTCAAAACCCGCACTATTCAAGAAGGCAGATGAGCCCACATTACTGAATATTTTGAAACCAACACACAACCGAAAGTACCACAGACAACGGATTGAATACAAACGATGGTGGGGGCAGCAGGGATTATAGTCCCAGGATCTGACGAAGAGTGGGTTGGCGGGCGAGGTCTCCGTTAAGAAGAAGCGAGAATGTAGATGCGTGAAGCTGCGCACGCAGCTCCAGCGTGGAAGCTCCGGTCCACTCACCGGCAAGTCAGCCTGTGGAGATACTGGACGGAGCGTGGTTGTTGAGGGCCATCAACCAGAAAAGAAACGGACTGCCTGTTGCGACTTCGTAAGTCGATGGACGATGCCAAGCAGGAACACGTGAGACTCGTGAAGACTGCAGCTGCGGCGTGACCTGTGTAGGAAAATGATACGAAGTCTATCCAGACGGAGGCCTTCGCTTTCCCAGGTAGTCCAAAAGGTGCGGTGGATGCGACTGCTCGTGATAAGCACTCGCAGAAGCAGGTGAGGCAGCCGTCAGGTAAGGAGCTGTCTGGCGATGTCCGCAAGGCTAGGAGAATACTAACCCCGAAGGTCGGATGTAAAGCAATTCGAACCCAGGTGTCCCGGAGAGCTCGGAAGGGTGGGCCTGAAAAGGCTGGTCCGTCCCGGATGAAATGGAACAGGGGGTTGTGGCCGTTGTTAGGTCCTCAGCAAATACAGAGTAGGGCGAACCATAGAGAGAACCCCCCTTGGAAAACAGTTAAGAGGAAGAGAAAGAAGAAAAAAAACCCTTAGATGAGGAGATGCATAGGGACGCCAAACCAAGAAGACGTAGAAGGGTAGGTGCCAAGCACGTCATTAAGACTGAACGGTCTAAGTTCTCGGACATCTTGAAGACGATGCGAAGCGACGCCAAGCTCGTAAAACTTCGAGCCGATTTGCGCAGTATTAAACATACTAGTACTGGTGAAATGACCCACGAGGTAAAGTGCGATAAGGAATGCAAGAGCGCCGTCTACAAATGGAAGAGATGCTTGGTGAGGGCGTTGAGGTGAGGGCTCTTACAGCAGAGGCGACTCTGAAGGTTAAAAGCCTAGACGAGATCACTAACGCGGAAGAGCTAGTCACGACACTGCGGCAACAGTGCGAGGTGCAGGTGGCCACCGTATCCGTTAGACTACGGAAGGGCTCGACAGGGACACAGGTGGCCTTGATACAGTTACCTATGGCAGACGCCATTGGAGTAGGGAAGCTAAAGGTGGGCTGGTCAGTGTGCCAACTGACCTTGCACGAGCCGTCGGAGGTATCTGGAACCAGGGCACAAGTCATAGGACTGTGAAGGCCCCGACAGGAGCAAACTGTGTAGGCGATGCGGAGGTGAAGGCCATAAGGCTGCACAAGTCCACCCGCGTGTTTGATTTTCCGCGAACAACAAGCATCCAACGGGTGGTCCAACGTGGCCGGCCTTTAGAAAAACTGTAGCGGACAAATCACAGTACAGGTTGAACCTGAATCACGCAGATATTTACTGAAATGTATGACGATCTTGCTGACAGCGAGAAGGCCGGTGGTAACAACGGGTGACTTCAATTCCTAGGCCGTGGAATGGAGAAGCCGTTTTACGAACTAGTGGGGTCAGATCCTGCTAGGGTTACTGGCCATGCTAGATGTCGATCTGGTGAATGTCGGTAAAAAGAGCAAAGCAAAGCAAAGCAAAGCAAAGATTACCGTACACATCGTAGTTGCTACTCCGTGATTGACCAGAACAATCGAAGTTGCACAGAGAACAATTGAATGGTGCTTGGGACTAGCTACACACTCTCAATGTGCACAATTCGAAAGTTTAAGATTTGAGAGTCAATAACGGCGCCGACCACATCCTTACGGTCATCGGGAGAGGGAAAGAGTGTTAGTTCGACAACCGTTGTTACTAGAAACCGTGGAATCCACAGCATCGCCACAGTTGTCTCGGGAAGGAGTATTTGTTAGTAGGGCAGGGTAAAGTGTGGATCTTGGAACCAACTTTGGTAAATGATATGATCCACAAGTTATATAAAAAATACACTTCGCGGTCTTCATCACAATTATGATTTATTTGGTCTCGATGACCACCCCACCCAATAGTAAGGGTGATGCACATACGTCAATGGTCGTTCAATATTAAACACGTCAGCGCATTGATCGTTTACTTAACCGTGAAGTCTGATTCCGCATTCACCACTCGCGTTGCTGAAAATGGTAGCAGTGAAGGAGCATCCAGAAACGGTCAAGCAGTGGTCGGAACCACCAACACTGGCTGTGCTTGACCCTTGAGGAGCTGAAAAAAGGTAAACTTGTAGAAAGGACGAGATTGGGATCAAACTTCTTGAGCACGGAAGCAAACACCAACATCAATCAATCAACCGATTCTTATATTGATATGGGAGGATGAAGAATTGTCCACCAGCTGATTGGTGATGGCCTTATACGCTCAATCCGCATTAAAGGGCATATACTAGAATGTACCAATTACAGACGGACTATCCCTTTGAGTTCGACGTATATTCGACGCGTGTCCTGTTCAACAGACTGAAACCTCTTGAGGAGTCCTTCGTCAGCGTATACCAGGCTGTTTTTCGTGAGGGCCGAACGGATCAAATGTTTAAACAGCGGATGAGCCTAGATACACTCCGGGAATATAACTTACAGACTCACCATCTTTATGGAATTTAAAGCTGCGTACGATTCAGTGAAAAGAAATGAGCTTTGGCAGATAATGACAGAACATCGTTTTCTGGCGAAACTCCTCCTCTCCTCTTCTTGGCGTAACGTCCTCACTGGGACAAAGCCTGCTTCTCAGCTTAGCACTTCCACAGTTATTAACTGAGAGCTTCCTCTGTCAATGACCATTTTGCATGTGTATATCGTGTGGCACTTCGTGCCTGCCCAAGAAAGTCAAGGAAATTTCCTTTACGAAAGGATCCTAGACCGACCGGGAATCGAGCCCGTCACCCTCAGCATGGTCATGGCGGCTTTTCGGGCCCGTATGAAGTTGATCACCAATATTAACTTCTTTTCCCGATCAGCCTAGATAGCTGTGTAGTGTCGGTAGCGGTTAGTTCAACTGGCTAAGAATAGCACTACGGACCGCCTGTTCCAGTGGTAGGAATCCACTAATCAGGTGACCCCTAATTCATGGTGTTATGCGGCTTTACGCTTACCGTGCCTAGGAATGAATGGTTAGGGGGGTCTTATAAAAACCTAATCGCAAACGGAGCCTGTGGAGTACCAGGGCACCCTCCACAGTATTTGCCCTTACTGTGCTAACCGGAGCAATAGCGCGGTGGACCTTGTGTTTCTCCGAGACAATCAGCTGCCCTTCTTCAATCTCATACTTGAGGCTGAATAAGGGCGGGATTATGAAGATGTTATTTATTAGTTTAGATTTTCACCTATATGGTTTCGCATTATGCGTTTTACACAGTGTATTCTGTGAATCCTCGCCTTTGGCGCACTCAAATCGATACCGATCTGGCTTTATTGTTGCTGTTCTTTTTTGTGCTGTGATTGTTAAGAGTTTAATCTTGCCTAGTTTGGGTAGTGGCTACGGTTAGGATAGCTCAGATCAATCTTCAGCACAAAAGAACAGCAACGATCAATCTTTGTAGACTTATGCAAAATGGTACAGCCCAAGTGGCGTTAGTCCAAGAACCTTACTTTCGTAAGGGGAATTTCTATTTAGGAAACCTTGTGAATCCGGTGTTTGCTACTTTCAGTAAAAATGAAATGGCAAACTCACGTGTCATGCCTCGAGCATGTGTGCTTGTCAACAACGCAATCGTTGCTACACTCATCTCTGAACTAACTACCAGAGATGTATGTGCTATCACAATAGATGTATCTGTTGGAAACCTCAACAGGAAATACGTTTATTGTTCGGTTTATTTACCGCATGATGAACCATCCCCTACGGATGCTTTCAAACAAGTCATTGCATACTGCACTTCAAAAGGCCTTCCGCTAATTGTTGGTAGTGATGCTAATGCTCACCATATAATCTGGGGCAGCTCAGACATCAATTTGAGAGGCTCCAGTTTGATGGAATACTTAAGTAGTACAGATCTTGGATTACTTAACATAGGCAACCGCCCAACCTTCATGGTATCTGGTAGAGAGGAAGTGTTAGACATAACGCTTTGCTCTAGCAGAATTAGTCATGAGCTGACCAATTGGCATGTGTCAGATGAAGAATCTTTATCTGACCATCGTTACATCTTGTTTGAACATGTGAATGTTACTTCGCAAACTTTGCGTTTCAGGAATCCCCGGTCAACCAACTGGGATCTCTTTACCGATCTGGTTGCAGCCAAATTTCATGGATACTCACCATCAATTGACACTCCAAGTGATTTAGATGATGCCGTTGATACTACAACGGCCTTCATCATGGAAGCTTTTGAAGAAGCCTGCCCTCTGCGGTCTGTGAAGACCACAAGAGGAACCCCTTGGTGGAACTCCGATCTGGCGAAGCTCAGGAAACAATGTAGAAAGAGTTGGAACAGACGACGTTCGGCTGGATCGGAGGCTTTCAGGTCGGCTCGCAAGGCTTACCAGAAAGCTCTTCGGTCTGCTGAACGATCCGGCTGGAAAAACCTTTGTACAAATGTTTCCAGTCTGAGTGAAGCCAGTCGATTGAACAAAATCCTTGCAAAATCTAAGGATTTTCAAGTGAACGAACTTCGTTTGCCAAATGGTGATTTCACTTCCTCTGATGAGGAAGTTTTAGAATGTTTATTCAGTACACACTTCCCCGGATGTGTGGATATTACATCTTCGGATGAACCTGATGTCTTTTCTTGTAGTTATGATTCTTTAGCTTCGGCTCGGAGTATCATAACTTTAGAATCGATTGAATGGGCACTTAATAGCTTTGCACCTTTCAAATCTCCTGGGGCAGATGGGATTTATCCTATTTTGCTTCAGAAGGGATTTGATCATTTCAAACATGTTTTGAAACAACTACTTGTTTGCAGTTTTGCTACAGGGTATATTCCCAAATCCTGGCGGGATATTACTGTGAAGTTTATTCCGAAAGTGGGTCGCGCGTCGTATGAAGAAGCAAAGAGCTTCAGACCTATCAGTTTGACCTCTTTTCTTCTGAAATGCTTAGAACGCATAGTCGATCATCACATCCGTGATGTTCATCTGGCCAATGTGCCTCTTCATGTGAACCAACATGCTTACCAATCTGGAAAGTCCACTGTGACTCTTTTACACAAAGTTGTTTACGATATCGAGAAGGCATTCGCTCAAAAGCAATCCTGCTTGGGTGTTTTCTTAGATATCGAGGGTGCCTTTGACAACGTGCCTTTCGATGCCATATTGGAAGCCGCACGGGGTCATGGTATATCTCCAATGATTTCCAATTGGATTCACCAAATGCTCAAAAACCGACATCTCTTCTCGACATTGCGTCAAGCGGCGATTAGGAAACTGAGTGTTTGTGGATGCCCCCAAGGGGGAGTCTTATCACCACTTTTATGGAATCTCGTAGCAGATACGCTATTGAGGCAACTCAATAATAGCGGTTTTCCTACTTATGGTTTTGCCGACGACTACCTAACATTGTTAGTCGGTATGTGCATCAGCACCCTTTTCGACCTGATGCAAAACGCTCTTCAGGTAGTTGAGGGTTGGTGTCGCCAATATGGCCTTTCGGTAAATCCGAGTAAAACATCTATTGTTCTTTTCACGGAAAAGCGAAACCGTAATGGTGTTCGAACTTTACGTCTCTTTGATTCTGAAATCAATGTGACTGAACAGGTAAAGTATGTTGGAGTCATTCTTGATTCCAAGCTTTCCTGGACACCTCATGTTGAGTTCAGAATCAAGAAAGCTTGTATGGCCTTCGGGCAATGCCGGCGAACCTTTGGTACAACTTGGGGTCTAAAACCCAAGTATATCAAATGGATCTACACAACTGTTGTTCGGCCAATCTTGGCCTATGGATGTCTTGTGTGGTGGCAAAAGGGCGAAGTGAGAACGGTCCAATCAAAGTTAGGCCATCTCCAAAGGATGTGCTTAATGGCGATGTCTGGAGCGTTCTCTTCAACTCCCACGGCAGCGCTCGAAGTTCTCTTTGACGTTGCCCCACTACACATTCATCTCAAACAAGAAGCACTTTCTTGCACTTACCGCCTATGGGTACTCGGTTTACTAGAGGAAACTCCTGTGAACCGCAGTTCAACACACACCTCGTTGTTTCCACTTTTGGTGAATTGGGACAAAGTTGTCCTTGCTCCAAGTGATCTTACAATTGCTTGTAATTTTCCATATAGGACATTTTCCACGAAATTCCCTTCCCGGGAAGAGTGGACATCTGGTTATCTGGAAAGAAGTATTTCAGACGGCATCGTATGTTACACTGATGGCTCCCTTCTCGAAGGTCGAGCAGGTGCTGGTGTTTATTCTCGTGAGCTAAGGCTGTATCAGTCTTATTCACTTGGCAGACACTGCACCGTTTTTCAGGCCGAAATCTTTGCTCTTATGTGCGGAGTGCAATCAGCACTTCAGCAGCACGTAATGGGCAAAGTAATATACTTCTGTTCAGATAGCCAGGCTGCTATTAAAGCACTTGCTTCGGCCAACTCCAGGTCGAAGATAGTTATCGCTTGTCGAACTCAAATTGAGGAGCTGAATTCAGCAAACGCTGTTCACCTTGTATGGGTACCTGGCCATTCTTCCATCGCTGGAAATGAATTGGCTGATGAGTTAGCTCGCACTGGAGCATCACATGACTTCATTGGCCCTGAGCCAGCTATTCCGGTATCCAAGTGTTGGGTGAAGCTTCGGATTGACACCTGGGCTGCCACTCAGCACAAACAATACTGGAATAGTTTGGAGTCATGTCGTCAAACAAAATTGTATTGTACTGAGCCATCTCTAGGGGTGGCAAAGTATCTAACAAATCTGTCAAAGCAGAATTGCAGCATGCTGGTCAAAGCATTGACTGGCCACTGCCGACTCAGTTATCACATGGCGAATATTCAGCAAGCTGATTCATTTGCATGTGATAGCTGTGAATCCGATTATGGAACTTCGTATCATTTAATATGTAACTGTCCAGTTTTTGCGCAATTGCGTTTCCGAGTACTCGGGAAACACTTATTAAGTGGAACTGACTTCAGAAACCTGAATCTTCAGGACGTTCTGTTGTTCTTGACCCGCTGTGGTAAAGAGCTATAGGCTCTCTTTACGCTTTATGCATGATCACAGTGCCCTTTTCAGGGCGCTGTTCGAACCCATTGTGGCACGCTTATGCGATATTACAGTGTCCTTTTCAGGACGCTATGTGAACCCATTGTGGTACGCTTTTGCGAGTATGACGATCCTATTCCCTTACCTGTCCTTTCCCATGTCCTATCCTTTTTCCTTCCCTTCTCCGTCAGGTAAATGATGAATAGGCTCGTGTTCATGGCGATGGCACAAATTTCCCGAATGGAGGAGAACGTGCCTCTAGAGCCGACCTACTGATACCTGATAACCGTGAAGTCTGATTCCGCATTCACCACTCGCGTTGCTGAAAATGGTAGCAGTGAAGGAGCATCCAGAAACGGTCAAGCAGTGGTCGGAACCACCAACACTGGCTGTGCTTGACCCTTGAGGAGCTGAAAAAAGGTAAACTTGTAGAAAGGACGAGATTGGGATCAAACTTCTTGAGCACGGAAGCAAACACCAACATCAATCAATCAACCGATTCTTATATTGATATGGGAGGATGAAGAATTGTCCACCAGCTGATTGGTGATGGCCTTATACGCTCAATCCGCATTAAAGGGCATATACTAGAATGTACCAATTACAGACGGACTATCCCTTTGAGTTCGACGTATATTCGACGCGTGTCCTGTTCAACAGACTGAAACCTCTTGAGGAGTCCTTCGTCAGCGTATACCAGGCTGTTTTTCGTGAGGGCCGAACGGATCAAATGTTTAAACAGCGGATGAGCCTAGATACACTCCGGGAATATAACTTACAGACTCACCATCTTTATGGAATTTAAAGCTGCGTACGATTCAGTGAAAAGAAATGAGCTTTGGCAGATAATGACAGAACATCGTTTTCTGGCGAAACTCCTCCTCTCCTCTTCTTGGCGTAACGTCCTCACTGGGACAAAGCCTGCTTCTCAGCTTAGCACTTCCACAGTTATTAACTGAGAGCTTCCTCTGTCAATGACCATTTTGCATGTGTATATCGTGTGGCACTTCGTGCCTGCCCAAGAAAGTCAAGGAAATTTCCTTTACGAAAGGATCCTAGACCGACCGGGAATCGAGCCCGTCACCCTCAGCATGGTCATGCTGAATACCCGTGCGTTTACCGCCTCGGATATATGGCGAAACTAATAAGGCTGATACGCGCAACGCTGGATGGATCATAGTCAACCCAAGTAACCAAAACATCCCATGACAAAATGCACTTTCAAGTTTTGCGAAGTTCAGATAAAATTCCAAATGGAACTTTCTGGCTGCTTAAGAGACTAACGATGGAACTTCAGTCACAAGTTCCGGCAAGGCTAATTGTTAGCCTCTTAAGCATCCAGAAAGTTCCATTCGGAACTTTATCTGAACTTCGTTGAACTTTAAAGCTGCTTAAGATGCTACTCGGAACTTTGTCGGAACTTTCAAGTTCATAGAAGTTCAGTTCAGTAGCATTGTGTTTCAATGAAGATTAAATTTATTTCTCTTTCCGAAAACAACTTTTTTTAAGCATATACGAATAAAAGACAAATATGAATTTATCAAATCAATGAATACTAGGATTGAGCAAAAAAAAATGGCCGCCCGTCGGATTCGAACCGATAGTTGCTGCGTGAGAACTCTACGCTCTACCACAGTACTACAGTTGTGATTGAGTAAGTCACTCATCGAATCGATTTTCTGTCGGCAGCTAGTTTTGCACATTTTTACAGTAGTTAAGTTAGCTTGACTTTGTCAAGTGTCTTCAGCAGCGCAGCAGTAAGTCGGCAGGCTATCACCCAGGAGAATCCAGTTCAAATCTACATAGCAGCGACATGTGTGAAAATATAATTATTAGAAGCAATTTCCAGACAAGGTTGACAAACCCACTAACAGGGTTGTGATTCAGGAAAACACAATTTTGTTTCTGCATGAAATTTGTCAAAGTTCTGTCAGAAGCTGCTTAGAAGGCTATCCAGCGTGCTTATGTGAACTTTCAAGTTCCAAAATTACTTAAAAATGAAACAGCTTAGAAGGCTCATGAGCTACCTCGAACGAGCTGCTTAGCTTATAAAGTATCCTTTTATCTGAACTTTTGATTACTTGGGAAGTATTCGGATTGCAGACAAAGTGTCTATCTCATTTGTGACCTTAGATGAATTGAAACAGGGCAATGTTAAAACATTGCACTTGAAGGAGCGATTAGGATGTCTGGCGAAAGGCACTAATCATCATACGGTCGCACATGTTCATTGGCTTTGTAGCCGATATTGATCATATTCGACATCGATCGTAGGACAGCGAAGGAAGCTTCCCAAGTAACCAAAAGTTCCGCTTCCCATGACAAAATGCACTTTCAAGTTCCGCGAAGTTCAGATAAAGTTCCAAATGGAACTTTCTGGCTGCTTAAGAGGCTAACGATGAGCCTTGCTAGAACTTCGGTCACAAGTTCCAGCAAGGCTCATTGTTAGCCTCTTAAGCAGCCAGAAAGTTCCCTTCGGAACTTTATCTGAACTTCGCGGAACTTTAAAGCTGCTTAAGATGCTACTCGGAACCTTGTCGGAACTTTCAAGTTCATAGAAGTTCAGTTTAGTAGCATTGTGTTTCAATGAAGATTAAATTTATTTCTTTTACAGAAAACTACTGTTTAAGCATACACGAATAAAAGACAATTATGAACTAATTAGATCAATGAATATTAGGCTTGAGCAAAAAAAAAGGCCGCCTATCGGATTCGAACCGATAGTCGCTGCGTGAGAACCCTCCACTCTACCACAGTACTATTGTTGCGATTGAGTGAACAGCAGGTAACGTCTGACTTGAATCGATTTTCTGTCGGCAACTAGTTTTGCACATTTGTACAGTAGTGAAGTTAGCTTGACTTTGTCAAGTGTCTTCAGCAGCGCAGCGGTACGTCGGCAGGCTATCACGGAGGAGGATCCAGTTCAAATCTACAAACCAGCGATATCTGTGAAAATGTAATTATCAGAAGCGATTTCCAGACATGAATCACAAACACACCAACAGAGTTGTGATTCTGAAAAACATATTTTTGTTTCTGCATGAATTTTGTCAAAGTTCTGTCAGAAGCTGCTTAGAAGGCTATCCAGCGTGCTTATGTGAACTTTCAAGTTCCAAAATTACTTAAAAATGAAGCTGCTTAGAAGGCTAATGAGCAACCTCGAACAAGCTGCTTAGCTTATAAAGTACTCTTTTATCTGAACTTTTGGTTACTTGGGTTATGCTCCTCTAAAGAAGGAGACGGCCAGGATAGGCTTGACGGTTAACTCTACTAAGACAATGGTAAGTTCATGATTGCGGGTAGAGATAGATGCAGGCTGAGGTGGTGATTGATGGGGATGTGTCAGAGGTTGTTGAAGAATTTGTGTATCTTGGAACCCTTGTGGCCCGTGGCAATATCGTTTCCTGTGAAGTGAAATAGGCAATATATTGCACCTGAGGAATTCCACGGAGTCATGTCAGTCGATCCTGAGCGACCATTTCAAAAATATCTGAAACTTTGCACAGTTTTTCAATTTCATATAAATCGCCATTTTTTGATATTAAACCTTCATATTCACTCACGACTAACTTTTCAAAAGGGTGTATGCGAAAATAGTTCTAAAATATTCTAAAAGCTGTACAGCAAAAACGGATTGTTCGATTGTTATAAATTTTTCAGCAAAGTTAGATAACTAAATGATGATTCCTTAGAAAATATACACTGTAAAAAATTTCTTTTTCTACTTTGAAAAAATATGATATTTGTCACAAAAACTCAAATATCTCAAAACCCTATCTTTTAACCAACTTCAATTTTTTAGGGGAAATGGCCCATTATATCAGCTATCTACCATAAAATTTTGGTGATGGTAAACTGATAAACAAAAAAGTTATGACATTTCAAACATTTCACAATTTTTACATTTAGTAACAAAAAAAAAATTTTTTCTGTGTAAATTATTTCGAGAATTATATTTTGATGCTGATTTTATTGTAAAGGCTACCGCCTGAATTAAACAAGTTGTTTTCATGATACTTTAGTTTGATTATTCGTAATTACTATAGTATCTATTTGAAACTTAGACGCGATCCAGTGTTGTGATCAAAAATATTGAGATTGTCATACTTTTTATTGTACGTGACTGGTGAAAAAATCCCTTGATAGTGTTGAAAAAATGTTGATTATAAGAAAAATGGAATTAAATTTATTTTTAAGACAAAAGCTGTATAATAAAAGTTTTTTATACGCGTATACGTCTAGTTTATCCGCAAAAAAAATCCCTCTTACACACTTATTTCTGAATTGCCTGTTCGGTACTTTTTTGACGAGATTATAACAGCAGTACGATCTCGGTAGTTTCGGTAATCGATTTTACTGAGGCTCAGTAAAACAACTGTCAAAATCGTATGGAAAAGGTAAACAATGCATTTTTGCTGAACGAGTTCGGTGCTCAGCAGATTTAATCTCGTCAAAAAATTACCGAACTCGGTAATCAAAATTAAGTGTGTAGAGAACAGACTTTATGATCGGAAGAATGCGAGTAACTTCAACAACAACAAATGCATAAGAGGTACATACCACAGACAAACAGACGAAACGCCTAGAACAATTTTAGTGAAAATTCATCGCCCAGTTCACACTATCACCACCTGGTGGAAATGTTTCACGAAACACTGCGTTGTGCAATATCGTCATCAGAAGGCGCTAGTGTGAAACGTCAAACGCAAAGAAAAACGATGGGCGCTCTTCTTGTTATGAAAGCCACAACCAAGATTCAAAATGATCGTTGAAGGCGTGGTCAATGAAAATTTCGCCAGTGTTACGTTTGTTTGTCTGTATACATACCTGACAATGCTCACGAAAAAAACAAAAAAAATACTACCGCTATGAATATTAAAAATTGTATAGTATTTTTTTTCTTCAGCCACCAACACCAAACAAGTAAGTTAAAATTAATAAGTGATTTTGTTTATTATAATCTAACGAACAAGATGAACAGTCGCTTTCTCAAAGGTCTTCAACTCAACGCTCTCTTGTAGACCGTTTGATGAAAAAAAATGTTCAAAAGAGTTACGAAATCTCACCGAAAGCACCATAGATAAACTGAAAGAGACTGGTTATGCCCAAATGTCCACATTGTGTACAAAATTACGCATTTGCACGTCCTGCCGTCTAGAATTTGACAAACGAGCCATCTGTATATCATCGGTAAAGCAGGGCGCAGGAAGTTCGAAAACGACAACAACTGAGAAATTGCCATCAGCGACATCTGTTTAAACAATTTAATTACGCCCCTTTTCAAAAATGCCCTGTAATATTCTTCAACATCTATACCCATTTCAATATTTTTAACGTTGCAAAACACGCTTTCAATATTCATCTTGAAGAAGAGGGAAAACACTTGTCCTCAAATGTAACAGCAAATTAATGAATAAACGACTAATGCGCGGAGGGCGTGATAAAATCGGAACATTACGGTACATAGTATATTATATTATATGTATATATAATATATAATAAAAACAACTTGTTTTACTCACGCAAGGCCATTAACAATAAAATCAGCATCAAACTTCAATTTCCGGCCGAAATAATTTACACTAAAAAAAATTATTACTAAATGTGAAAATTGTGAAATGTTTGAATTGTCATAACTTTTTTGTTTATTTTCATGGTAGATTGCTAATACAATGGACCGTTTTCTCTAAAAAATTACGTTGGTAAAAAGATAGGGTTTTGAGATATTTGAGTTTTTGTGACAAAAATGATATTTTTACCCTTCTTACACCCATAAGAAGGGTATAAATATCGCTCGAAAAACCGACTTTCGATCCGAGGCCCGGAGGGCCGAGTCTCATATACCAATGAACTCAGCTCGATGAACTGAGCAAATGTCTGTATGTGTGTGTGTGTGTGTGTATGTGTGTATGTGTGTATGTGTGTGTGTGTGTATGTGCGTTACAAAAAAAAGTCACGCACGTTTCTCAGCCGTCTGTCAACCGATTTGAGTTCTCTTGGAAGCAAATGAAAGCTACTACATCCTAGTAGAACGCTATTGAATTTTTTTTCGATTGGACGTTTGGTTACCGAGATATCTCTCGAAGAGTACTTATGAGTCATACTTCTAAACTTTTTAAGATTTTTGACCAAGTGTATCATAATAAATATTTCGACCGTTTGTCAATCGATTTGGGTTCTCTTGGCACCAAATGGAAGCTACATCACCCTAGTAGATCGCCCAGAACTTTTATTTCGATTGCACATTTGATTACAGAGATATCTTTCGAAGAGTACTTCGGATTTATACAACTAAACCTTTTGAGATTTTTGACCAAAAGCATCATAATAAATATCTTAGCCGTCTGTCAACTGATTTCGGTTATCCTGGCACCAAATAAAAGCTACAACATTCTAGTAGAGCCCTATACAATTTCATTAGGATTGGACGTTTGGTTACCGAGATATCTTTCAAAGAGTACTTGGGAGTAATACAGGTTAAATCTTTGAGAGATTTTTGGCCAAGGGTACCATAATAAATATCTCAGCCGTCTGTCAACCGTTTTGGGTTCTCTAAGCCCCAAATGAAAGCTACAATATGCTTGTATAAGGCCCTGCAATTTTATTTCGATTCGGCATTTGATTACTGAGATATCTCACGAAGAGTATTTTAATAAATTCTTTTTTTTATTATATTCACTTGTTATCTTGCATTTGTTTTTAACCAGTCTATTTTTAAATAAATGATGCTGACCTCATACAAAGTGTATACTAGCAGGTTATTGTTTTCAACAAAATTATAAATAACAAATTACAAATACACAGGAATTTTATGGAAACTAACAATATGTAAAATGAAAGCTTTGAAGAACCAGACAGCCAAAATAACTAGCTAATGCCAAAACTGATTAACTTAGTAGATATATAATTTTTGTCGTTTTAACACCATAACCATGAATACCAAGTACTTCGGAGCTAATTTAATTGACTGATTAAGATATATTGTATCTCGCTGATTTTCTTACCCATTTGTTAATCGATTCAAGATCTCTTGGCAGTTAATAAAAGATACAAAATTCCAGAATATGTAAGCTATTTTTTAAACATTCCATACAATACTCTAGGAAGTGTCTGGCATTTCTGGTAGTTTAGTCCATGGCCCATGATGCTATTTTAGAAATCAATCCACTAGATGCCAAATCCACAATATTTTCTAGAACTTTTGGTAAATTACACAAAACAAATTTGTTAAATACAAATAATACAACAATAATTTTAATAAGTGTAAGAAGGGTTCTGTTCACCATAGGTGGATTAAATCGGGTTTTTAATGTTAAAAAAGATTTTTTTCACAGTGTATATTTTCTTAGGAATCGCCATTTAGTTATCTAACTTTGCTGAACAATAAAATCAGCATCAAATCGCGATTCCCGGCCGAAATAATTTACACAGAAAAATTTTTTTTACTAAATGTAAAAATTGTGAAATTTTTGAAATGTTATAACTTTTTTGTTTATTAGTTTACCATCACCAAATTTTTATGGTAGATTGCTAATACAATGGACCGTTTTCCCTAAAAAATTCAAGTTGGTAAAAAGATAGGGTTTTGAGATATTTGAGTTTTTGTGACAAAAATGATGTTTTTCAATGATAAAATAGATTTTTTTTCACAGTGTATATTTTCTTAGAAATCACCATTTAGCTATCTAACTTTGCTGAAAAATTCATAACAATCGAACAATCCGTTTTTGCTGTGCATATTTTTGAATATTTTTGAACCATTTTCACATACACCCTTTTGAAAAGTTAGTCGTGGCTCTAAATAAAAATTTGATATCGAAAAATGGCGATTTAGATGGAACTGAAAAACTGTGCAAAGTTTCAGTTGAATAGAAAATCATGAATTAAAAATTTTCCTTAATTTTGATGCTGTTGCTTGGAATCGCTCACCTGCAATTACGGCTTTTTTTCGGATTGTGTAAGCAGCTTAGGCTCCGTAGATTGCAAACGCAAAATAAATTCGCTCTATATGAGATGCTGGCCCTGGTTCTTCTGGTAGCCCTCTACTGTCACGAGGTGTGGACGTTAATGGAAGTAGACCAAAAGCTTTTGTAATTTTGAGCGTAAATAAACAAGAAAATGATGTGTGGTGCAGACGTATGAATCACGAGTTGTACCAAGTGTACAAAGAAGCAAATAAGGTTAAACGTATAAAATAAGGCAGACTTTAGTAGACGGGACGCGTAGTGCGATCGTCGGAACAAAGAATATCGAGAACAATATTCAGCATGGAATCAGGTAAAGGTCGGTGACTTCGTGGACGATCACGATCATGCAGGTTACATGCGTTTGAAGAAGACTTGCGACCCCTACACGTACGGGGAAACTGGAGGTGGTGCCATGAATGATAGTGCGGTGGTAAAATAATTTATTTGCCGATTTTCACGCTCGTAGGATTGAGGAGATAGAGGAATGATGGCTACGACAAAAGTGATGGGCATGAAATCCTAGGATACCAGCGCCATTTTTTGACAGTTATAGGTTTTGGATCAATCCCCCTAAAAGTGAGGTACATTTTTTTTAATGTTAAGATAAAGGATTGACGTTTTCAGAAAAGTTGTAGCATATTTTATTCCAAAAAACTTTGCAGAAGACGTGAATGTTACAATTTTTACACCAGTGGTGATAGAGGCCTGTGTTTTAAAGTAAACCAAAACACGTTTTTAAAGCAAAGTATGCGTTTGTTAATATTCAGGACCCATATATAACAGCTTTGTCGAGGATATTAAAACTGTAAGAATTCAATGAGACGAGTTTTTGATAAATTTATATAGTAAATCATCAACTTTTTAAGATGACTATCTTTGTTAGGGCCAAATGGTGCAGGTGGGGATACCCTTACCCAAAAGAGCATTTAAACAGCTTTCAAATAAGGGCTAGTTTGGCCACGACCATCTGCTGAGGAGGTATGACCATTTTAAAAATAATACTACAAATCTACTTTTACAGAAAAAATAATCATTCGGATTGCGTTATGAATCATAATGCAAATGTTTGACCGACAACGTGTGTTTCCAAGATAAGATTTAGCACGACATGTCCGGACTGATTTTGACCAAAATTTCCTAACAAATCGGATGAGTTTTGCTCATTTTTGAGAAAATACATGAAATGACCTGATTTTCTATACTGAATAGACAACTATGGGGGCCTTTACTCTTCTGTATTTGTGGCACTTCTTTCTCCCTTATCTCCTACTTTCTTAACGCTAGCCTAACCTTGTCTGGTTGGGGCCCTTTGTCCTGCAGCAGTCCACTACTTTTCTCTGTCCTCTCCTGCTTCCTGGGTATTTTGAGCGTTCGCGAACACGAGGACGCTTCTTTCGGCTTCCTTGGCGTACACGATGGCGACGCACGGTACTTTATACCACTATCCGCGATGGCAAATACCAGCGGTTCGGGGGGCTTGAAGTTGCGCCGCATGAGTTCCTGAACCTCCTTAGTGCCTCGTCCTGCCGATATGGTTGCGGAAATTTACCCTGGAAGAGGGTATTTATCAACGCATAACACATTCCACGCACTTCTACACCACGGGTTTTGAACTTTGTTGAACGATATCTCCGGGATCTTGCTCTCGATTTTGATTCTTTGTACTCCAAAGTGAAAACAATTACTAATATTCTTCGAATAGTACCTGAAACTTTGAAAACTGCTTCTAGAAAGTAACCAACTTCTTGGCGTTCAGTCAAAATTCGTCATGTTTTGCGATGTTGTCCCGTTACGCTGTATTTCTTGATTTCTTTCGAAGTGCAAAAGTCCAATTCCCAATTAGAAGGCATAAAATGAATCTTCTATTCAAATCTGATCGTTTGATATGCTGGATAGCATGTATTTACCAATAAAACAATTTTGGGAAGCTAAAAGTTTAATTCTCGCACAAAACGTAACGCATGGAATGTGTCATAAGCGTACCACAATTGGTTTAAACAGCGCCCTGAAAAGGACAATCTCATAACGCATAAAATGTAAAGAGAGCCTATAGTTCTTTACCACAGCGGGTTAAGAACAATAGAACATCCTGAAGATTCAGGATTCTGAAGTCAGTTTCACTAAACTACTCGGAAACGCAGTTGCGCAAAAACTGAAACTGTCCAGTTCAGTCGAATCGAAGTTCCACAATCGTATGGTGCTGTTCAAAAACTACGTAGACTCAATTTTGGCAATCTCAGACACCGCACCCCCTTCCCCGTCGTAGGCTTTAGTCCATACAGAATTTTCGAAATTTGTATGAACCGTAGACTTTAACCAGACCTCCCACCCCTCCGAGTCTACGTAGTTTATGGACAAGTCCTATTCACAGCTATCGCATACAAATGAATCAATCAGCTTGCTGAATATTCGCCATGTGAAAGCTGAGTCAGCAGTGACCAGTCAATGCTGTATCCAACATGCTGCAATTCTGCTTAGACACATCAGTCATATACTTCTTCACCCCTTGAAATGGCTCAGTACAATACTATTTTGTTTGGCGACATGACTCCAAACTATTCCAGTATTGTTTGTGCTGAGTGGCAGCATAGGTGTGAATTTCAGCTTTACCCAACACTTCGATACCGGAAGCGATAGAAGATCGACCAGATACCCATACAAGGTGAGCAGCGTTTGCTGTATTCAGCTCTCGGTTTGAGTTCGACAAGCGATAACTAACTTCGATTTAGAGTTGGCCTAAGAAAGTGCTTTAATAGTAGTCTAGTTATCTTAACAGAGATATATTACTTTGCCCAATACGTATTGCTGAAGTGTTGACTTGGATTGTTTCAGTAATTACTGTTGGCAGTCTTCCAAGAACTCAACCTGGATTATCTTTGGGAATTCTTCCAAAGATTTGAGATACTGGAATTCCTTCAGTGATTCCTTCATCATTTCCTCCAGGAATTTATCCAGGAATTTCTCAAAAAATATCTGGATTTTTCTCCAGATTTCTCCAAAGATTATTAAAAAAAAATTCATGGATTATTTCTAACATTTAATCCAGAGATTCCACTATGGATTCTTGTATGGATTACTCTATGGATTTCTCCAGGAATTTCTCCGGGGATCTCTTCAGGGACTCCCCAAGGATATCTATTGGGATGTTTCCAGGGTTTTCTCCAACGTTTCCTCCAGAGATTCTTGTAGGGATTGTGCTGACTGTTGTGATAAGCGTGATTTCTCGTTGTTGGCGTCATCACTCCCAGTATGACGTGTGCGTCACAGAAAAAGACGACATGATGTTTAGCGGTCCTAGTGTGATGGTTAGAACATTTGACTATTACACCGAGGACCTGGGATCGAATCCCACTCCCGACAAACTCGCAAAAATGTGAGTTCTTCCTTCGGAAGGGAAGTACAGCGTGGGTCCCGAGATGAAATAGCCTAGGGTTAAAAATCTCGTTAATACAGATAAAAAAACGACATGATCATTGAACCGGAAAAGTATCGGAAACGATACCAATTCGAAGATCGTTGACACCTGAGACTGTGATTCATGCCGCCCGAACCGCTTCAACTGCCATCTACTGTAATTTTGTTCAGGATTTAAAGTTCACTCATGGATCTGAAACCACTTTTTCAGGCAAAAGAATGTCACTACGCAACCAGGGGCTTTCAAATCAGATCACCACCTTACACCTATTATACAATAAATATAAGGAGTAGTACATGTTCTGATAAAATCAAAAAATGAATATATTGTGTGTATTCTATTGCATTCTTGTAGTATGCAGCAGACAAGCCTATAAATCAATCCCCATATGCTAATAAATCAAGCCACCGTCAAAAATGATACTCGTCGAATAGGGAGAATCACTACTGCTGCTGCAGTCTCAACCCTTCAATCGTTGGACTCTCCCGATTAGCTACACACAGGGATTAAGCACTTCTCCCACCACCACCACCGCAAAGTGGAGTTACTGTTCGCGTCTGCAATCTCTTCACCATGGTAATCAATGAAACGCGAAATTATCCCCTTCAATCCCGTTCCACCATCTCACCACCGCCGTTTGCGTTGCGTTGGTTGTTGTTTGGAGACCGCTAATGACCGTGGTGTTACCATCTGTTGTGATTTTAATAACTCTTTTGGGTAAAAATTTTAATTAGTTTTTAGCACTGCTGCTGCTGCTACTACTGCAGTTGCGTTGTTCCCGACTTGGTGGAGGGTTTCCGCTGCGGAGGTGTTCACGTATCCGGCGACTGCGATTGGAATTAACTCTACGGGATATTGAAACACTGCTTTGGTTGGTTCGAGCCAGCCGATCTACCTCGCACTAATACCGTAATAATTAATTTGAATATTAAGGGATTAGCCTACCGTCAACGCTTCGTTCGGCAATAGGAGCTCGATAGGGTTTCCGGACTTGGGCTTGTGTCTCCGAGAGGAGTCTTTATCTCTGCGTTCCTTTTCCCTTTCCCATGGGAGTAAATCAGGGGTGAAAAATGCTCACCATCTACGAATGCCTTATCGTGCGGCTGCTCGTTTGCACCGACTTTAATCTCAATCCATTGTAATGAATTTGTCAGCACCTCTTCCGGTTGTCTCCAGAAATCCGTAAACCATTCTACCGTGAAAATTTACGAGCAAACTTGTAAGACGCACCGCCAGGGTCCGGTACCTTTGCGTATAAGGACTTCGGTCGGTTACGTTTCTTGGGAGTTCGGGCTTCTCTCCTGGAAAGGAGCCAACCGGGCGCCAGCGAACTTAATTTATTCCCTGCCTCGTCCGCCGTTGTCGTCACCGTTGTCGACCCGGGTCACTTCCGGACCCGTCCTGCCGGGCGTGAAACACTCTCTTCCGAAAGTAATTTTCAACAATGTGCTCCTCCGGGAAGAAATACAAGCGACGAAAGCATAAGTCTTTGCCGCTTCTAGGGCTCCTTCACCCACACAGTCACTGGCATCCGGGTGCGAAATCTTTCCTAATCGCCTGGGTTTGGAAGCCAAATCCAGGGTAGGGCCCACCCCGTTCCATACTGAATCATTGTGTCAACTCTGTAGTCTCTCTCCTCAACCGCGAACAAGGTGGAAGGTGTGGAGGAAGTAAAAGTTGCTCCTTTCGAGAGCAATCGAACATCTTGTTACCCAGAAAGAGCGAGGATAACCCTTCCCTTGAAGGGCTTATTCCGCTGAATTAGGGTGACACCAAAGATGGTTAGAAGGAAAAAGATGACCGACTCTTATTTTTCCCATACTTTCCTCCGGAGACACACTATGCATGCTACACTACCGCCATCTGTTGAGTGAGAAGCGCAAAAAAACATCCTTTATGGCTACATTCAAGTTAGAGTGTACCATTTTAACGCAATTAAAACACGCTAAAACCGCGTAGCACAAAATTGCGTCAAGTAAATCTGATTCAACTTTTTTTTTGTAAATATTTTTCTTATAATATATTGTTTATTATATTATTTGAATAATATGTAATTTTCCATGATTATTGAATCTACATTGGAATCATCACATGTATGGTTGCATCTGTTTTTTATTTCAAGATATTGTCGCGCTTATCTTAGATTCTCAGCAAGCTGCGTTCGAAACGCGCAGCCTCAGATCGCGCCAGACAGCGCACGTATGTTTTTTACACGGTGTGCACCTTGGATAAAACTGTTTTGCAGCCGCCGGGTGGAATTGTCAGCCGCCGTGTACAAATCAAACGGGCTGACTCGAATCAGCAGGATCTGAGTGATTAAGCTAGGATGCACAATATTTTGAAGAGAATCCAGTCACGAAGATAAACTACAGTGCCAGGCATCTGAAAGCTTTGACATCTGCAATCATAAGCGCCAACTTGTGACGTAGTTGGGAGGCAAAGCTCTCCAAAATTGAATCAAACTATTTTTGTTTTCAGCTAAATGCACTAATTTTCACGTGAATATGCCTAAATTAAATGAACTGCAAAGATAATTTCCGAATTTCATTTATTTTGAGAGGCCTTGCACCTCCACCAACTACGTCACAAGTTGGCGCGTATGTATGCAATTCTTATGTAATGTAACATCTTGATTTACACAAAAAGTGATCACATTACTTATGAATTGAAATTGAATTATTTGTGCAAACATGTTCGTCTTGCCGAACATTTGAACATCCCAATCAAGTTTAACATTGGTTCACCCATCACTGAATCGATTGATTGAATAAAAAATCTATTGGCGATTACAATATTAATAACCTTGCGCGTGACTGTGTGAAATGTGTGAAAAAAGTTTAGCGTGAATTTGCCTGTGCGTTTGTTTTGAGATTTTTCCGAAAATTCATTAAGAGTGTATTAGTTGAACGTTGGCTCACCAGAGCGGCGCTATTCGTGTCGCCTGTCAGGAGCGGGAGTCGTTTATCTTTTTCCTTCTAACCATCTTTGGAGACACTATTTTACAACAAGTGTTAGATGGCAAATTTGCGTTGGAAATTGGTTTGAATCCTTCGCGCTTCGCGGCGTAGAAACAGGAAGAACGGACAATGGAAGTCGAATAAATTCGCTTGACAAGAACAAGACTTACTAAACGTTGCTCTCTTCCGTTTGCATTGTTTTGATGTTGTTCGGCATCGCTTCCATTGATATATGCCCTACTTCAGGTTCATTTCATATTTCATTGTAACGCTGAATTGGTGAACAATTGATTGTTAATTTATTTATATTATTCCTCCTTTGAACTACATTTTCTCGCAGTTATTTTAAACACTTCTATTTACTATACCACCAAGTTCTTTCGGTAAAATTGTTCTGAAGTTCAGTTGAAATGTTTTCTAAGACATTGTTAAACTTGAGATTCGTCATCATCATTATCATTATCATGATACTCATTTTTCACCTTTCGTCTCACACTTCTCATATCTAATTTCTCATTATCATCATCTCTCATTATAATCATTATCATCAACATCTCTAACCTCATATCTCTTATATTCATAATCCCTCATCTCTTAAGAAATAAGAATCTCATCTAACATATCTCATTTCTCATCTCTCACCTCTTATCTCTCATCTCTTCATTACCATCATCATCTCTCCGGCTACGACATTCCAAAAGGGTAACAGCATTTTGAAATAAACCCCTCTCTCACATCTGTGGATCGTATTTGCTCCAATGGAATCCACCTCCAGTGTCGGAAGGATGAGCAATTTTTCTGTCTAGTTATGTTTGTAAATTTCGTGGGAAATATAAAATACGATCCACAACTTTGAAAGAAGCTGATGTATCCGAAAGCAGTTACGCTTTTTAAAATGTTGGTCCCGATGTCACATCATCATCATCATCTCTCATTTTACATCATCATCATCTCCCATATCTTATTTTTTATCTCGTACCTCTCATCATCATATCTTATCTTTCCTCTCTCATCTCTTATTTGTTATCTCGCATCTTTCTCCTTTGACCACTTATTTCTCACCTTCAACTCTCATCTATCGTCTTTCATCATAATCATCATCATCTTTCACCTCTTATCTCTCATCATCATCATCATGTCTCATTCCATCATTATCATCACCTCCATCTATAATTTCTCATCTTTATTATATCTCATCACTAATCTCTTATCTCTCATCTCTCATCTCTCACCATCATCGTCATTATCATCATTTCTTATATATCATTCCACACCTCTTATCACTTATCTCTTATTTTTCATCTTTAACCCTAAAAGGGATACCTTCATGGCCTAAGTTTCGTCACCTCGCTGAGTGTGTTCCATCAAAGACGAGCTCTGAAAGGCGCCTGGGGTCCAATGGACCCCAGGTATCCCTTTTAGGGTTAATCTCTCATCTAATCTGTCATCATCATTATCTTTAATCTCTCATCTATCACCTCTCATCTATGACATTCTCTTATCTCTCATTTTGGGATTTTTTTTTATTACCGTAAGGGTTTGCGCCGAAGACTCTCAGATTTTCATGAAACTTTTTCACCAGACAGCCCTCATGGATAGAATAAACAAACCTCACTAATAATAAAATTAAAAATGAGAAAAAATCAAGGTTGCCTATTTCCGCGGAAAACTCAGGTGGAAATTTTTAGTATTCCCCTGACACTGCTTACTTTGAAAAATCATAACTCAAGAACGAAGCAGTTTTTTTTTAATGGATGCAAATTTTCTCAGAAATCAAAACAAAATATGGACTGGAAACAGCTTTCCACAAAATTTTCCACAGTTGAGAAAACTTGTAAAGAAAATCCGGAAAAACTGTGCCCGAGCTCGTGGGAAATTAATAAAAAAATCTTTTGAGATGGTTAGTTTTTAAGCTTAAATCACTGAAATTTTTGGAATGCACTTTTTTCCGTTTTTGTGTTATGGCCAATTTTGTTGAAAAATTGGCCATATGTGCGATATAAGCCTTTTTTGAAAAATCATAACTCAAAAACGAAGCATCGTAGAAACAAAGTTTTTTGATGAAAATGAAAGAAAATTTTCTCAGGAATCCAAAAACTATATGAAGTGGGAAAAGTTTTCCACAAAATCTTCCGCCGTTGCGAAAGTTCCTAAAGAAAAGCCGGAAAAATTATGGCCAAATTCGGAGAAAATTTTCAAAAAAATATTTTTGAGAAGGTAATTTTATAAGTTTTGATAGCTGAAATTTTTGGAATGCTCTTTTCCTTCGTTCCTTAGTTTTAACCAATTTTGTAACAAAAAATAACCATATAATATAGGCTTATATGGTAATTTTTCACAAAATTGGCCATAACTCAAGATAGAAAAAAGTGCATTCCAAACATTTCAGCGATCAAAGCTTATAAAATGACCTTCTCAAAAATATATATTTTTTTTAATTTTCCGCGAATTTGGGCATAATTTTTCCGGCTATTCTCTAGAAATTTTCGCAACGGTGGAAGATTTTGTGGAAAACTTTTTCCACTTCATGTATTTTTTGGATTCCTGAGAAAATTTGCTTTCATTTTCATCACAAAACTTTGTTTCTACGATGCTTCGTTCTTGAGTTATGCTTTTTCAAAGTAAGTAGTGTCAGGGAAAACAAACAAAATCCACCTGAGTTATCCGAGAAAATAGGCAACCCTGAATTTTTCTCATTTTTTTTTGTTCATATATCCATGAGCCCTGCCTTTGAAAAAAGTTTCATGAAAATCTGAGACCCTTCGGCTCAATTTGTATCTACATAACTGTCATCTCGCGCCTTTCGTCATCATCTCTCATCTTTCCTTTCTCATCTTCCATCTCTTATCTCTCATCTCTCATCTCTCATATTTTATTCCTCATCTCTCGTCTCACATCTCTCATTTTTCAACTCTCATATTTTATATCTCATCTCATCATAAATCATCATCATCATCATCATCATGATCATCATTTCTCTTATCTCATCTTTCCCTACTTATCACTCATCTCTCATCATCATCCCTTATCACTCATTATCATTTTTCATCTTTTATCTCTGATTTCTTATCTCACATTGATTTATCATGTCTCATCCCTCATCTATCATCTCATCATCAGCATTATCTATCATTTCATTATCATCTTTCATCTATTATATATTATTTGTCATCTCCCACCTCTTATCATCATCTCTCATGTCGAGGCCAGCAACAAGACACCGGGGTGAAACGCACCGCACTAGTATGCCTTATGCTGCCAGCTTAGACTACAGCTCCGTCTCACAACTCACGTTTAACGTTACTTGCCTTTATGATCATTACAAATCCTCAGGACAATATTGTTATTGTCTATATTACTTCGTATTGATTTCCTTTGTTCCATATTGCACTATTGTAACACAGTTTCTATACAACGTTGTATACAACTGGGAGGAATTCTATCGACTGAGGGAATCTGGCAGTAATATTTTATCGGCGTAGCAGTCTCTTTAGGAAATCACAAGCTAGTTTGTTTCAATGTCCGACGTTTCGATGTATTTGAAAAAGGTGTTAAATACATCGAAACGTCGGACATTGAAACCAGAGATTAAAATTTTCATTTTCAATGAGTGAAATTCAACGTGAATTTTGAAGATTCTCAACTGAGGGATCAAAATAAAATTCATTTTGGTGAATGAATTTTTTCACCTATTCATTCATTTTTCTGTCACTGACAATTTTCACTGACAAATAAAACTGGACCGTAACTCCCGATTATACTTCCAATTAACTCAAAACTTGTTTATAGTAGTTAATTAGAATAATAATTATGTTCTCTATTTGTCCATTAAGTCGGATTGTGCGTCTGTTTACAGAAATTGGACATTTTACGACGTGCGAAAAAATATTCGTGACAGAGAATTGAATGAAAAAAGAGAGGCATTCAGCTGACAATGAATGTGGCCAAACACGAATGAAAAAATGAGAATGTCAATCTTCACTTTCAATCTTCGAATTTTTTACTCTCTGATTGAAACAAACTAGCTTTTGATTTCTTAAAGAAACTGCTACGCCGATAAAATATTACTGTTGTATACAACAATACGATTATAAGGCTCTTTATACAGTATCAATAGGGTAGAGCCGAATATAAATAGGACACAATGGAATGTATCAAGCAGTTTCAAATAAACCATAGGAGTGACAAGTATCCGTGTTGAGGTCTCGCCCCGGAACGTATCCGCGACAACATCTCATCTTTTCTTTCTCATCTCTCATCTCTAATCTCTAATCTTTCAACGCTCATCTGTCGTCTCTCATCATCACTATCATCTCTCACCTCTCATGTCTCATTTGTCATCCCTCATCATCTTCAGCATCATCATCATCATCGCTCCTATTCGTACTTTGTCACTACAATGAACGTGAAGCTGGCCATTTTATGCTACATTGAATAAATGGTTTACTAGCCCTCAATTCTCAAGAAAGGCCGATGCGTGCTACTGACTAGGATGAAAAATCCCGGACATGCCAATCGAAGCCATGGTGATGGATGTCGCTGTTGCAGTCTTTGGTGTGCCATATTATCTGACACAGGCATCAGCAACCGTGCACAAGTTGTGAAGATTTCTACGCTAAGTAGATAAGACAATAAAACAGCTGAAGAAAGTAAACAAGGCTGCTGGAAGAGGCGAGCTAATGGTAGAACTTGTCAAACATGGAAGTGAGCGGCTTGATGGAATACCTACCATACCGTAATACTTGGAGATTGGAAAAAGAAAAGCTATCTGCAAACTGCCAGAACCTTCGAAACGCGTGCGATTAAAAAAGTACAATGTCAGCAGAAATGGAGCTGAAAACTCAAAATAAGATGGCACAATGTGTGTTAAATTGACCAATTGAAGGTGAATTCCAGCCATGAACGACGCAGCCAAAAACATTGAATGGATTTGACGGCTTGAAGAAAAGTTCAAAGAGATTTTTTTTTTGAATGTAATGCGAGTGCTCATAAATACTGCAGAATGATCACGGCACAACGTAAAACTATAAAAGCGGGAGCAGGAACTCTAGACCTATTTCCATCAGGGAAATAACGCTGCCTTGAAGGGACAGTATAAAGAAATGTCGTTCTCAAGAAACACGGAAGTTCGGTCAGAAGCCAACGCATTCCCTCGTAATGACACTATTTTACACTCTTTTTTTATTTTTTTTAAGACACTACACCGTTTTCAACCAGAGGTTGTACAGACTGAACAAGCACTAACATTAGACAACGGACAACACACATAACACCCAGTGGCCCAGTGGAGAATTTTTCGTTTGACGAAAAATGAATTCCTAGAGGAATTTCCGGAGGAATTCCTAGAGGAATTTCCGGAGGAATTCCTAGAGCAATTTACGGAAGAATTCCTAGAGGAATTTCCGGAGGACTTGCTGGAGGAATTTCCGGAGGAATTCATAGAGGAATTTCCGGAGGAATTCCTACAGGAAATTCCAGAAGAATTCCTGCAGGAATTTCCAGAGGAATTCCTACAGGACTTTCTAGAGGAATTCCTACAGGAATTTCCAGAAGAATTCCTACAGGAATTTCCAGAGGAATTCCTACAGGAATTTGTAGAGGAATTACTACAGGAAATTCCAGAGGAAATCCTGGAGGCACTCTAGGAGGAACTCCTGGAGAAACTGCCGGAGGAACTTCTGGAGGAAATCCAAAGAGATGGATATGACAAATCATGAAGCCGTCGCATGCCTAGTTTTGGCACCATGACCTGAACGTCCTCTAAACAGGTTTCTCCAGGTCACATTCCGATGACGGGATGGCCATAGTGGCCATTGATCTATTTTTAAGCAACTAAGATGAGGGATGCCACAAAAGTTCAGCTAGTCTCAAAGAAGGCACCTTAAGGATACATTTTAAATGCCACGGGTTGACCAGGAAGGACATTGGACCTTTTCACGGTAACCAAGATGATGGATATGAAAAATCATGAAGATAGAGCCGTCGCATACCTAATTTTGGCACCATGGTCAAAACTTCCTCGGAACAGGTTCTTTAGAGCATATTGCGGTGGCCACGGGTTGACCAGTGATTGGCCAGGAAGGCCATTTGACGTTTTGCGGTGACCAAGATGATGAACATAATAAATCATGAAGATAGAGCCTTTGCATACCTAGTTTTGGTGCCTTAACTGAAATGTTCATTATCCAGGTTCCCGCGGGGGTAATTCCGACGTCCGCAACAGGACCAGATTGGGTTGGCCGGTTCCACATGACCACTACCAGGCACGCATCACCCAGTTGGATATGTTTGCCGCAGGCACCAACATTCAACGACGCGGCCGCTCGTGTAAAGCTGGTGTAAACAAGGTTCCTCTCACTAAACTGTGAGCAGTGTGAGCAGTGAAACCAAACTTTGATGTGCCTCATAGCTTTTGTGAGGTTTGAATTAAATAATGGTTCAACAAATTAATCTGGCGAAGTGAAAATTGAACGGCGATGAAGAATAATTCAACTAGCAGCTACTTTGGTGCGGTTGCCTTCGGCATACGCATAACGAAAAAAAAATGAAATTCGTATGTATGTGGAGTGAAACTGAAGCGTGAAATTGCGCGAAATTTGCAGTGCTATCGGGGCTGGTTGTTGATAATCTTCATCCTTTTGCTTCAATCTGATGAGCCATTGGCAAAGGTAAGTAGGAATCCATAATTATTGGCTATTTTCCGTCTGATATGACGAGAAATAGCGCATATGACGAAATGGACTTCTACTTTATGGTATACATTAAATATCCATTATTTAAACATTTTTCACATAAAAAAACGCACACTGCCGCACCCTGATCCAGATACGTGGACGTTTCAGCATATCTGTACTCGTTTCCTTCAATCGAGCACAGAACGTGCCCATCCCCGCCTTCTTCAGTCGTGAGTCAGTCTCCGTCGTGGAGTGAGTGAATTTCACGATTCATTCCACGAGGACTCATAATTAACCGTTTCGAATGGAACGATGAGGAGATGCCAAGCAGTTCACCTCTTTCTTTTGTCGATAACTGACTGCAACATCGAAACTTGCTCTTTCCAAGTTTCCTTACAGTCAGTCAGACAGGATCGTACCCAAACTCCCAGCACGACAGCTAATGATGTCGATTTTGTCTGTTCTCACCGGGATACCAAAATAGCAAGATGCCCCTTAACGGGGTAAACTCCTTGTAGGTATCGACGGTGGCGTCCGACTATCGGGTGGCTCAGATAAGGATGGTTGCTCAACCCACCTGAGCGAAGCCGGGCGCCTTCGCCAGTGTGTTGAAACAATGTAACCATAATTTAATACAAGAGGAATTCCACGGAGTCATGTCAGTCGATCCTGAGCGACCATTTCAAAAATATCTGAAACTTTGCACAGTTTTTCAATTTCATATAAATCGCCATTTTTTGATATTAAACCTTCATATTCACTCACGACTAACTTTTCAAAAGGGTGTATGCGAAAATAGTTCTAAAATATTCTAAAAGCTGTACAGCAAAAACGGATTGTTCGATTGTTATAAATTTTTCAGCAAAGTTAGATAACTAAATGATGATTCCTTAGAAAATATACACTGTAAAAAAATTCTTTTTCTACTTTGAAAAAATATGATATTTGTCACAAAAACTCAAATATCTCAAAACCCTATCTTTTTACCAACTTCAATTTTTTAGGGGAAATGGCCCATTATATCAGCTATCTACCATAAAATTTTGGTGATGGTAAACTGATAAACAAAAAAGTTATGACATTTCAAACATTTCACAATTTTTACATTTAGTAACAAAAAAAAATTTTTTTCTGTGTAAATTATTTCGAGAATTATATTTTGATGCTGATTTTATTGTAAAGGCTACCGCCTGAATTAAACAAGTTGTTTTCATGATACTTTAGTTTGATTATTCGTAATTACTATAGTATCTATTTGAAACTTAGACGCGATCCAGTGTTGTGATCAAAAATATTGAGATTGTCATACTTTTTATTGTACGTGACTGGTGAAAAAATCCCTTGATAGTGTTGAAAAGCTGTTGATTATAAGAAAAATGGAATTGAATTTATTTTTAAGACAAAAGCTGTATAATAAAAGTTTTTTTATACGCGTATACGTCTAGTTTATCCGCAAAAAAAAATCCCTCTTAGAGAACAGACTTTATGATCGGAAGAATGCGAGTAACTTCAACAACAACAAATGCATAAGAGGTACATACCACAGACAAACAGACGAAACGCCTAGAACAATTTTAGTGAAAACTAGCTGTCCCCGGCAAACTTTGTCTTGCCTACTGCGTTTTTTGACGTTTCAAGTCCCTAGCCAAGTCCCCGTTCAAAATGGATAAAAACCCGATTTGCAAAAACTCTCAATTTTCTTAAGTTTTTTGCTTCATAAACCTTCCTTGGGTGAAAACTAACAGAACAAAACTCAGACGACCCAAATCGGAGCAACCGTTCGCAAGTTATGCGCGGTCCCACGTATGCCACTGCATTTTTATATATATAGATTCATCGCCCAGTTCACACTATCACCACCTGGTGGAAATGTTTCACGAAACACTGCGTTGTGCAATATCGTCATCAGAAGGCGCTAGTGTGAAACGTCAAACGCAAAGAAAAACGATGGGCGCTTTTCTTGTTATGAAAGCCACAACCAAGATTCAAAATGATCGTTGAAGGCGTGGTCAATGAAAATTTCGCCAGTGTTACGTTTGTTTGTCTGTATACATACCTGACAATGCTCACGAAAAAAACAAAAAAATACTACCGCTATGAATATTAAAAATTGTATAGTATTTTTTTCTTCAGCCACCAACACCAAACAAGTAAGTTAAAATTAATAAGTGATTTTGTTTATTATAATCTAACGAACAAGATGAACAGTCGCTTTCTCAAAGGTCTTCAACTCAACGCTCTCTTGTAGACCGTTTGATGAAAAAAAATGTTCAAAAGAGTTACGAAATCTCACCGAAAGCACCATAGATAAACTGAAAGAGACTGGTTATGCCCAAATGTCCACATTGTGTACAAAATTACGCATTTGCACGTCCTGCCGTCTAGAATTTGACAAACGAGCCATCTGTATATCATCGGTAAAGCAGGGCGCAGGAAGTTCGAAAACGACAACAACTGAGAAATTGCCATCAGCGACATCTGTTTAAACAATTTAATTACGCCCCTTTTCAAAAATGCCCTGTAATATTCTTCAACATCTATACCCATTTCAATATTTTTAACGTTGCAAAACACGCTTTCAACATTCATCTTGAAGAAGAGGGAAAACACTTGTCCTCAAATGTAACAGCAAATTAATGAATAAACGACTAATGCGCGGAGGGCGTGATAAAATCGGAACATTACGGTACATAGTATATTATATTATATGTATATATAATATATAATAAAAACAACTTGTTTTACTCACGCAAGGCCATTAACAATAAAATCAGCATCAAACTTCAATTTCCGGCCGAAATAATTTACACTAAAAAAAATTATTACTAAATGTGAAAATTATGAAATGTTTGAATTGTCATAACTTTTTTGTTTATTTTCATGGTAGATTGCTAATACAATGGACCGTTTTCTCTAAAAAATTACGTTGGTAAAAAGATAGGGTTTTGAGATATTTGAGTTTTTGTGACAAAAATGACATTTTTTAATGTTAAAAAAGATTTTTTTCACAGTGTATATTTTCTTAGGAATCGCCATTTAGTTATCTAACTTTGCTGAACAATAAAATCAGCATCAAATCGCGATTCCCGGCCGAAATAATTTACACAGAAAAATTTTTTTTACTAAATGTAAAAATTGTGAAATTTTTGAAATGTTATAACTTTTTTGTTTATTAGTTTACCATCACCAAATTTTTATGGTAGATTGCTAATACAATGGACCGTTTTCCCTAAAAAATTCAAGTTGGTAAAAAGATAGGGTTTTGAGATATTTGAGTTTTTGTGACAAAAATGATGTTTTTCAATGATAAAATAGATTTTTTTTCACAGTGTATATTTTCTTAGAAATCACCATTTAGCTATCTAACTTTGCTGAAAAATTCATAACAATCGAACAATCCTTTTTTGCTGTGCATATTTTTGAATATTTTTGAACCATTTTCACATACACCCTTTTGAAAAGTTAGTCGTGGCTCTAAATAAAAATTTGATATCGAAAAATGGCGATTTAGATGGAACTGAAAAACTGTGCAAAGTTTCAGTTCAATAGAAAATCATGAATTAAAAATTTTCCTTAATTTTGATGCTGTTGCTTGGAATCGCTCACAATTTCCCTCATCGGGTTTTGGCAAACAAGGGTGCACCGTCGGGGCAAACGGTTCCCGCCATCGCATCGTGTTTGCTGTGAGCTGCTCCATTTCTGGAGAAAGGTGTTTGCTTAGGGGTTTTCTTAGGATACCGTTGCGTTGTTGTAGGCGAGGCGCATTCTGTGGTTTAGACACCGAACGGGGTGGTCAACATACGCCGTCCTAGATTCATATTTGCTGTGAGAGTACATGTTTTGGGATTCTCGACGCCTAATGGCACTCGAGGCTATTTTGGGTGGTGTGTCGTGGCTTGGAAATGTTAATGAATTAATTATGTTTTCTTTGGTAAACACCGGATGGATATGGGTCTGGCCGGAATGAGAAGAGCGGTCAACAACAGATTTCCAGAATGGTATTTAGTTTGCGGTAATTGGTAAGTGTGACTGCTAAATTGCACTTCATTATACAACATAGTTTGATAGTATACTGGCTCTTCGCCTCTATGCTCTGCATCATGCCAAAAAGCTGCTATTAGAATACATTATAAGACTAAGGCCTGAGTGTCCTCTGCTGTACGTAGGAGTCGTCCCCATTCGACGATTCATGGCTGTGCGTCTCCAGTTCCGCACTCTGCGAAAGGTCTACAAATCGTTCTCCACTTGATCGATCCATCTCACTCGCTGTGCACCACGTCGTCTTGTACTTACCTTACCTTACCTTACCGATCAGGCTAAGGCCGGAGTGACCTCTGCTGTACATAGTAGCCGTCTCCATTCCACTCGGTCCATGGCTGTTTGTCTCCAGTTCCGCACTCAGCGTAGGGTCAGCAGATCGTCCTCCACTTGGTCGACCCACCTAGCTCGCTGCGCACCACGTCTTCTTGTACTGGTCGGATGACTGTTGAGAACCATTTTAGTCGGGTTGCTATCCGACATCCTGATGACGTGACCTGCCCACCGTAGCCTCCCGATTTTCGCGGTGTGGACGATGGTTGGTTCTCTCAGCAGCTCATGCAGCTCGTGGTTCATTCGCCTTCTCCAAGTCCCGTCTTCCATCTGCACTCCACCGTAGATGGTACGCAACACCTTTCGTTCGAAAACTCCAAGGCCGCGTTGGTCCTCTGCACGTAGGGTCCATGTTTCGTGCCCATAAAGGATGACCGGTCCAATCAGCGTTTTGTAGATAGTTAACTTCATGTTACGGCGAACTTTATTCGATCGTAGAGTTTTGCGAAGTCCAAAGTAAGCACGATTTCCTGCCACAATGCGACTCTGAATTTCTCTGCTGGTGTCGATGTCGGCGCACAGTGGGATCATTCTGAAAAAAGACGATCAAAACCTCTAAGAGCCGTTAGATGACATTTTAGCATATATGAGTTAAAGAAAAATCCCCTCGGACGCCGACGCCACATGTAACCTGCAAGCTGAGACCGGGACCATCACCTACACGGGCGTGCTGACGTAAGCACTCGTGCGACTTGCGCCACCGCCGACGACGGACGGTGACGGACCGTTTGCACCTAACCAGCTGACAGGGCACATCGAAGACTTGGACTTCGACTACCACCTGATCGTGGAATTTGCTGACACAGGAATAATGGAGCGTTAGGTAGGTTTCATTAAATTCAGACAGAGAAATAAAGTCAGTCTTGTTTGTAAACCCTTTTTAAAAACATCTTCTTTGTCAGGAAGAACTTCAGTGGCGCAGTCGGTAGGATCCGCGAGTTTTAGTGACCGAGTTCGGAAAAGTTCCCTTGGCGAACGAACATCGCCAAGTTGCAGCTCGATTCGGAAAACTCCTTCGGACCTTGTGAAGTGAACAGGGAATCAACCCAAATCAACATCAAAAAAATAGTAAGAATGTGGATTCGCCTGACAACCCTGACATGCCTGACAATTGCCACGACAGTAGCACAGACAATACAACTATACGACTTGACGAGGAACCCTGGACTACTGACATTACAATCCGGAAACACGCTTATCAAAATTGGACAGCATCGCATATATCATGTGATCGACTTGACCAAATACAAACCCCTTTTGGATAACATCGAACTCGCCGTCGATGGACTCAAAATTTTTATCGATTTCCAGGATCTTACATCCCTTTTGAAAACAAAGCTGGAAGAAGTCAAAAGATCGTATAGGAGGTTAATTCCAGCACAACACTTTCGTCATAAAAGAGGAGCATTTAACTTTTTAGGATCAGCGATTAAAATAATAACAGGCAATTTAGATGAAAACGATTTGAAACAGATTAATGACGACATCAAGGATTTGAGAGAAAAGAACCAGGATCTAGTTAGACAAAATAACATTCAAGTAAAACTAAATCGACTCCTAGAGAACCGAATAAACAAAATCATTGACTCCGTAAACAAAGAGCAGAAAATCATAAAACAACAAATAATAGCAGCTAGACAGACGTTGATTATTAATAGACTGATTAACCAAAATTTTACGACTATCAGACAGGCATTTAAAATCTCCTTCCATTTAGATATTCTGCAAAAACATTTAGATTCCATTTTTGAAGTTATTCAGTTAGCAAAAATTCATGTTATTTCAAAGAATTTTCTAGAGTCAGAAGAAATCCGGTTTATTTTAGACAGATTAGAGGAACAGAACATAACCATTTTGAATCCCGATCAGGTCTACGATTACTTGGATATCCGCGCGCTCTTCAAAGGTCCAATACTCTACTTCATAATTGGCGTACCACAAATCTCACCTCTCTATTTCAACAATTTAATATTGGAACCACTTCCAATCGGCGGTCGAACTGTTAAATTACCCTGGCATCATGCGGTAATCCATGGCAACTTAACGTACTTTATCAAAGACAGTTGCAAAACCATTGGAGAAAACACCATGTGTGAGGAGGACCAGCTAGAGGACGTCTCCGACGATGGGTGTTTTTCGAAAATCATCAGGGGACTCCCAGGAAGATGTACCTTTACTAAATTCAGAAACATTACCCAAGCAACACGATTAACGGACCACCACATTGTTGTTAAAAACGCATCAGTCACGTTGATATCCGACTGCTTACAAAACGACAGAAAACTGTTCGGAACATTTCTGATATTTTTCTCGAACTGCAGCATCTCCATAGATGGGAAAAATTTCTCCACTACCAAGTATGCATCAACCTTACCGACTGTAATTCCGATGGACGGAGTTAAAATCGAACAGGCAGACTTCGAGCCTATCTTGGACCTCAAGGAGCTGAGGAAGTTACACCTGGAGAACAGAGAGGAACTACACATTATCAAAAACCGGCATTTCCTCCAAACAACCACAAGTTTGGGGTTATCCTCCATTTGTATCATTTTAGGAATTTGCATCGGCCTCTATTCTTTATACACGAGGAAGACGAAGCCAAACGGCACCAGCTTAGACAACGACACAGGAAACGCGGATCGTTGCGAAATTGTATCGGGACGATCCAATCTTGAGGGGGGAGCAGTTAAAGAAAAATCCCCTCGGACGCCGACGCCACATGTAACCTGCAAGCTGAGACCGGGACCATCACCTACACGGGCGTGCTGACGTAAGCACTCGTGCGACTTGCGCCACCGCCGACGACGGACGGTGACGGACCGTTTGCACCTAACCAGCTGACAGGGCACATCGAAGACTTGGACTTCGACTACCACCTGATCGTGGAATTTGCTGACACAGGAATAATGGAGCGTTAGGTAGGTTTCATTAAATTCAGACAGAGAAATAAAGTCAGTCTTGTTTGTAAACCCTTTTTAAAAACATCTTCTTTGTCAGGAAGAACTTCAGTTATGTGTCTTTGGAAGATATGTTCAGAAACATCTTCTCTATTTTTATGCATATTCACTGTATGGTAAAACTGTAGGGTGAACCCGAGCAAAAAAAATATTTTTTCAAAATAATTTTTTAGAGGGTAGATGTCTTCAGCAAAGTTGTAGAACAAGTAATTTCAAGTATCTTTGCTGAAGACACCATATAGTTTGGACTTTATTTTTTGGGAGAAAATATGAAAGTTTAAAAAACAACCTCAAAATCAGTTTTTTGAACTTTTCCATGATTAAAACGTAAAATTTCAACGTGATATGTTCTACAAGTTTGTAGGTACTACTGGAATACACTATCTTGCCGAAGACACCAACTCTGTAAAATTGAAAATTGCTCCAGTAAACAATTTTTTTTGAAAATTTTTCACTATTTTCACTATTGAATATTTTTTGAATAGGCACTTTTTGGCATCCGTGCTATCAAAATTTCAATGCTTTATCATGTCCAGAATAGACCAAAAGTGACTTAACAATCGGGTCTGATAAGGCACTTTGCTTTCTGATGCTATTTTAATAGTCATTTTTTCAAAGAAAATATTCACAAATTTCATACAAATCATTTAATACAAACTGAAAACTCACGAAAACTATTCGACATTAATATTTGTTAATAAAAATAGTATTCTTGTTGAAATAGTCTACATTTTTAACACTGTGGTTGACTTTACATTGAATACCCGACAAAAAATATCGCTTTTTAAATTTTTAGATGAGTTAAAAACTCACTATTGAATATTTTTTGAGTAAGCACTTTTTGGCAGCCGTGCTGTCAAAATTTGTATGGTTCATTATGTCCAGAATAGACCAAAATTGACTTAACAATCGGGTCTGATAAGGCGCTTTGATATCTGAAGCTATTTTAATAGTAATTTTCAAAGAAAATATTCACAAGTCTCATACAACCTTTCGATATTATTTTTAGCTCATCCAAGTAGTAATTCTGAATAAAAAAAACAAGTTAAATAAATGTAGACTATTTCAACTGTTAGTGTCATTTATTTTGAACTACAAATTTTGAAAGAGGGAAAAGCCTCATTGAGTGATTTCCTCATCTACGAAATCTTTCTCAAAAAGGCACAAAACCTTTTTATCTTTTCAAAAAAATCGTTACAATATAAACTGAAAACTAAAGGCTCCTCCGGAAAAGTATCCATAATCGAGCCGTGATCTTGATGCAGATTTGTCAAGGGATGAACCAAGGTAATATGTCTACGACGAAGGAATTTTGAAAATCATGGACAGGAATCGACCTAACGGACGCAGTTCTTGAAAACTGGAAAAAATAAATTTTAAAGAGTATCAAACAGCATAACCAATTTCAATAAAATATCTGTGAAGAATTTTCATCATGATGTAAGATTTACAACCTAGAATATCTCTAACAGATACTGGCTATTTCAATGTGATGTAACAATGTTTCACTCGTTTTATTTTATTTTTTTATTTTCAACACGAAACTTGTAGAGGCATTCATTATATTTTCGCCTTTTTAGTTTTATAACCGAAGTTATAATGTTAACATACCAAATTAAAAAAAAATGTTATTATTGTTTTAGTTGATTGACTAATGTATGTATTTTAACATCAACAAATGCATTGGGAATTACAATAAAAAATTAGATAAAAAACACAGTTTTTAATTGGTATTAAAAACTCATCTAAAAATTTAAAAAGCGATATTTTTTGTCGTATATTCAATGTAAAGTCAACCACAGTGTTAGAAATGTAGACTATTTCAACAAGAATACTATTTGGATTAACAAATATTAATGTCGAAAAGTTTTCGTGAGTTTTCAGTTTGTATTAATTGATTTGTATGAAATTTGTGAATATTTTCTTTGAAAAATGACTATTAAAAGTGCCTTATCAGACCCGATTGTTAAGTCACTTTTGGTCTATTCTGGACATGATAGTGCATTGAAATTTTGATAGCACGGCTGCCAAAAAGTACCTATTCAAAAAATATTCAATAGGGAAAATAGTGAAAAATTTTCAAAAAAATTGGTTTACTGGAGCAATTTTCAATTTTACAGAGTTGGTGTCTTCAGCAAAATAGTGTATTCCAGTAGTATCCACAAACTTGTAGAACATATCACGTTGAAATTTTAAGATATAATCATGGAAAAGTTCAAAAAACTGATTTTGAGGTTGTTTTTTAAACTTTCATATTTTCTCCCAATAATGAAGTCCAAACTATATGATGTCTTCAGCAAAGATACTTGAAATTACTTGTTCTACAACTTTGCTGAAGACATCTACCCTCTACAAAATTATTTTGAAAAAATATTTTTTTGCTCGGGTTTACCCTACAGTTTTACCATACAGTGAATATGCATAAAAATAGAGACGATATTTCTGAACACATCTTCCAAAAACACCTATATGCTAAAATGTCATCTAACGGCTCTTGGAGGTTTTGATCGTCTTTTTCAGAATGATCCCACTGTGCGGCGGTCACCAGTAAGCCTAAGTACACGAATTCTTCAACCGCCTCGATTTCATCACCGTCGATATAAATACGGAGTGGCGGGCGCGGTGATTACTCCCTAGAGCCCTTGGCCATCATTTACTTTGTCTTCGACACATTAATAACTAATCCGATTCGCCTGGCTTCACTCTTTAGTTGGATGTTCGTTTCCGCCATCGCCTCAAATTAACGAGCAATAATATCAATATCATCAGCGAAACCAAGCAGCTGAACGGACTTTGTGAAAATCGTTCCACTTGTGTTTATCCCCGCTCTCCTAATTACACCCTCTAAAGCAATGCTGAACAGTAAGCATGAAAGACCATCACCTTGCCGTAACCCTCTGCGAGATTCGAAGGGCCTCGAGAGTGTCCCTGATACTCGAACTACGTACATCACTCGATCCATCGTCGGCTTGATTAATCGTATCAGTTTATCCGGGAATTCGTATTCGTGCATAATCTGGCATAGCTGTTCTCGATCGATTGTATCATACGCCGATATGAAATCGATAAACGAGTGGTGTGTGGGCACGTTGTATTCGCGGCATTTCTGCAACACCTGGCGGATCGCGAACATCTGGTCCGTTGTAGTGCGTTCACCCATGAATCCAGCCTGATATTGCCCCACGAACTCACTTGCAATCGCTGATAGACGGCGGCATGAAATTTGTGAAAGTACCTTGTAGGCTGCGCTCAGTAGTGTGATCGCGCGATAGTCCCCGCTATCCAACTTGTCGCCCTTTTTGTAGATGGGACACACGATATCTTCCATCTATTCCTCCAGTAATACTTCCTCCTCCCAAATCTTGGTAATGACCCAGTGTAGTGCTCTCACCAGTGCTTCTCCACTGTATTTTAGAAGCTCGCTTGGTAGTTGATCTGCTCCAGCGGCTTTGTTGTTTTTCAATCAGCCAACATCCTCCTCAATCTCTTGGAGGTCAGGGGCCGGAAGTCTTTCGTCTGTGCATATACTCCTAGATCTGTTACCACGCCACCTTCGGTACTTGCAACGTCGCCATTGAGATGCTCATCGTTATGCTACCGCCACAGCTCGACAACCTCATGCTCGGTCGTGAAAGAATTCCCGTGATTGTCTCGGCACATGTCGGCTTGCGGCACAAAGCATTTGCGCGAGCGGTTCAGCTTCTCGCAGAACTTCCGTGTGCCCTTAGAGCGGTACAGCTCTTCCATCGTTTCGCGATTTTGTTCTTCCTGATGGCGCTTCTTCCTCCAGAAGACTGAGTTCTGCCTGTTCCGCGCCTGTCCATAACCTGCCTCATTCGCCCTCGTACGGTATTGCAGCATTCTCGCCTATGCTTTTTTCTCGTTTTTCAACTTAACGCCGTCGTACCAGTCGTTTCTGTGATTCGGAGTCGCGAAGCCTAGTGCTGCGACCGAGGTACCTATGGCTGATCGAATGTCCTTGCAACCACCTGTAGCTGCGCCAAGCTGCTCTTCCGTTGGTAGGACCACTGCTAGCTGCTGCGCGTACTCTTGAGCCACTTCTACGTTCCGCAGCCGTTCAATGTTGAACCGCGGCGTTCGACTTCGACGCGTGGTAATAACCTGCGGTATGTTCGGAAATTGTTATATCCGAGAAGAATTTACCATCGATTAGAACGTCGTCGATTAGGTTTACTGTTTGATGGTCAGATGATCTTCAGCTGGCTTTATGGATATCTTTGCGGGGAAGAAAGTTCTTCGGACTGCCGTAGCCGCTCGATGCCCGCTTTTCCACACTTTTTGTCCAGTCTAACAAAGTTCTTAATCTACATAGTTGAAGTCAGCACGAGGTAGGTACTTGTGAGAACCAGAGTTATGTTGGACGCTCTCCTTATCAACTCACCGTTTTGCAGCCCTGCTTAAAAAGGCGGAATTAGATAAAAACCCTATGAGATTTTCATATATCCAGCAACATTCTTGCATTTGCAAGAGCACTCATAATGAGGGATATTATTTTATCTTAAGAGCTCAGTGAGTAACTTGGAGTAACCTGGGGTCATCGAGGTGCCCAAGATGCACGCATTTTTTTCTGTAAGTTTGTATTTTATTAAAAAAAAAAAAAAAAAAAAAAAAGGCGCATAAACTAGGACATAAACCAGTGATGACATGCGCATGTATTCTGAGAAAATGCGCGTAATAATGAAAAAACTACTGAATAGCGCAAAACGCATTGCTATAGGCAACGAAACGCCAGCTGTACCCTAAGACATCGATCTCCATGACATCGCATCCCCGCGGCCATAATGACGCACCAAATAGACAATAAAATGTCAAACAAATCTCACATCAATCGTTTTGAAAACTATAAATATTTACACATTTATGACAGGAGATAATTGCGAGCAAATTTGTTGCCTTTTGTATCACCTTTATCCATCAAGATCCTCTCGCGGATTTCCCTCTATTCTGACACAATGATGCCGCCTAGGTCGACTTCTGCACAACAAGATGTCACTCCAATAAAATGTTCTCCCAGGGTGGTAACCTTGGCAACTGATCTGTGAAATCATGCGGGTATCATTATGATTTCCCTCTTCACTTCCGAGTCCATTTCATAAACGATCCCAGCCACCAAGCAAGGAAGCAAAACACTTTCAATTTCTTCGATTGCCGATGCTCACGAAACGAACAATGCGCAAACTTTACGACCCAACCCGGACTCTGAGAAGGAAACGAGCCGGCGCGGCGCGTCAAGCGTGGTTCCATAATACTTAAAAAATTTTCCACGCTTGTTTATCCCTTGTTCCGATCGAGGGGCACGTCTCCTGGGAAACGGTCCAACGAACGGCGAATGACGACGTCTGGGGGTTGTAAAAATTAAAACAAATAAAATAAAAGCGATCAGCGCGAGCGAGCGTCGAAAAGGATTATCCATAAATATTTACACAACAACAACGGAAGGAGCAACAGACAACCAATGCAACGAACGGTACGGAACTTCAATGGGATGAGAGGACACCTCCGAGGACAAGAAAAAGTGAAGTGTCATCATCGAAAGTAGAATGTATAGTTTTTTTTATTGTTGCTTCCGAGCGCAATGAACGAACGCGCGCACGCCGCGTTCTATGATGGGACAGAATGCGGCAATAATGATTATAATAAAACCTCATCTTCTTTCGTGTTATGATTTATCGGTTGGCGGAGCACACGGGAAAAGACGTTCACATCTCACATGTGAGACTTTTTTAGGGGTTTATCGACTTTAGAGCAATAATCTCCGACTTTGCACTGCCAAGCGAGCAGTATAAGAAGTGTCTGAGTCTCGATGGATAATAAATAATAAAAGATGTGTTATTGCTTCTCGCTCTATAGCCTAATATCTAAGTGCATTGGCATTTGATCAATTGCGTGATGATACAGTATGAAAAGAATGCGTTTCTTTGGAAGCTTTGTGTTGTAGAACTGTTGTTGTTACCCGTTGTTTTTATAGCCCGAATTTCAGTAAATTACACTATGCTAGACACTCGTGTAGACACTACATATATGCAACAGTTTTGAGGTCATGGAATGTAAACAAAGTTCTTATCGTTAAGTTTCTGGATGTACCCATAGAAACATGCAAAACATTGCAGTTTCTCATCGTAATGGGCTCTTTTACCTCAATCAAATCTGACAGTAAAAGGCCTACTTTCCCACACCAAATAAACAGTGCTGTAATGGTTCATTACAGCACTGATTTAAGTTTTGACCAACTTCTTGATGCTTTCTGAACACAGTTTCGAAAATTGTGACAACTGCACAGTGTAACCTGCTATGATCAGACTTTCTTAAACATGGCTATGAACATCAGCATGCAGTTTGATGAAAAAGTTTTGTTAAAAACTATTCTCAAGCGGTAATTTATGAAATTGCTTAAAAAACGTTTTACGTAACTCGGTGCAGAACTCGATTTTTACAGCACTCGTCGTAATTACGCAACTTGGCAAGCCTCGTTGGTTAAATGTACGACTCGTGCTGTAAAAATCTTCATTCTGTACCTTGTTGCGTAAACTACTGTTAAGGGTTAGTTTCCTTTGTGTTTCATATAAAAGTACCATCAAACTGGGTAACATTGATTGACTTCGACCAGCACATAAAATGTTCAAATATACACTTTTCATGATGACATTCTACCATCTCTTATAGGGTCATCATACACGCAAAAGCGTACCACAATGGGTTCACATGGCGTCCTGAAAAGGACACTGTAATAGTGCATAAGCGTACCACAATGGGTTCAAACAGCGCCCTGAGAAGGGCATAAAGCGTAAAGAAAGCCTACCCAAGTAACAATCTTAATTCTATTTGGTTTTATTTGTTTTTATGATAGTTTTATCGGGACATTGCATATTCTAGTTGATCTTATCGGAGTCTCAGCTGAGTACAACTATTCTTCGTCAATATGTGGTTTTAAAAACACCTCCAAGAATACTTGAGGTTCAGTTCATAAAACCATAAACACAACAAGAACTGTTGAACTTATTTTCAGTTTTATAAGGTTCTTGTAGTTATCTTCAATCATCCGTTCTTGATCAAGAGCAACTGTTCTCGCAAAAGAACAGTTTGGTACATGAAAAATACAAGAAAAAACTCAAGCATCAGATTTTGTTTCTCATCGTTCCATTATTGCTGCCAATCAAGAACACCTACCCGGAAACCCAACCGCAACGCGGTGCAGAGCCAAGTTCCTCCGGTTGCAGCATTCGAAATGAGGTGGGTATGGTCATCTAGGACGTCGTTTCCCGTGCAATCGGGGTTCCAATCATCGATCTTCAAAATCAACAACTACTTACCTGTTGGAAGTGCTGACCGGAAGAATGAGGCACTGCACCGCATCAAGGCCGGTTATCGAAAAAGGTCTGCCTGGTTGGCAACGGTACCGGGCTGATAAATAAATTCATCGGACAAGATTCACAAAATCCTCCGCGGTGCGATAATTTATTGTTTGTTTACAATTTGGCGTACATGTTTTATGACGTTCTTGGCGGAGTTTACATAAACCTATAGCAAGAACGTTATAAACCTGAGTACTCTTGAGTAATACTTCTTACCCTTGCATAAGATGAAATAAATTTAAGACGTTCTAGATGGAGGCCAACCAGGCTGCACTGAGAACGTTATAAATCCTAGTATTCTTGAGTTATGCTTTTAGCTCTGGCATGAGTTGAAAGAAATTTAAGACGATCTTATGGTGATGTTGATTAAAACTATCGATGATGGACCGACCACCGGCCTAGATTTCAATGGAAGCCATGTTGAGAAAACTCATGAGCAATGTTCGCATGAACAGAAATAATATTTTTAAATATTTTATTAGTGCGTTATAATGGAAGCGCGTTGCAATTTTTGGAAGTATCTTGCAACATATATACGATGAATTTTGCTTGGCATTTGGCATCCTTGTTACACCACGGAAATATTTCCAATTTGTGAAATAAATTAATCCCGATTACAATAATGTGTCATTTTTTGTGTTTTTAATTTCAATTTAATTCACCAAACTTTTTTGTCAACATAAAAGCTGCATCAGCAACAACACTGACAAAAATTTATTATCGTTTTATCGTGCACTTGAAGAATTCTACAAGGAGAGAGCAATTCGCCTTGAGGACAACTTGGGAAGTACAACAAGTTTTAAGAGAAATTTAAAAACAACTCTTCAAGAGCATCTTAGGATGGGCCTCTTTGGTCTTATGGCGGGTTTATGGTTGAGTTGATGTCGTGTTGCAGAGAAATTTGGTTTATGCATGGTTTTAAAGAACAGGTGTTGAAGAATACTTCAAAAGCATTATAAAATTAATTTTGCTACTTGGGTATAGCTCTTTACCACAGCGGGTCAAGAACAGCAGAACGTCCTGAAGATTCAGGTTTCTGAAGTCAGTTTCACTTAATAAGTGTTTTCCGAGTACTCGGAAACGCAGTTGCGCAAAAACTGGACAGTCACATATCAAATGATACGAAGTCCCATTTTTTTTTCTGTTCGGGTGAGCCACTGCGACCAGTATTTAGATCTTTTGTGGCATTACCCGTATCCTTAGTATTTAGTGCATGTCTTACTACTCCATTGTCATTGAGAGGCAATGAAGCATCGATTTCTGTACAATTCCTGTTTTGTTATCCCAGAGGTACAAGAAATAGATTGCGATAAAAGGTCCCGTTATCATAGAGATTTAAATCCCAGTGAAAGAGCGCCCCTAATCAAACACAATCTATTTGAATTCTGAGAAAAACAAAACGGTGGTACTGATATTTATCCATGCATCGGAACTCTAGCCCCATCTATTTCTTGCTTCTAGTTGAGTCCCAGGACAACAAAGAAAAACCCGGGACTTTAGGCTAGTTGTAAAACTCTGTCAAATTAGAGAATGTGTTCTGCAATAAGAATGCACGTACGGAGAGATGAGCCAGCCTAGGGCTGCAAATCTCTTAAATAAAGATAATAATAATAATAATAATAATAATAATAATAATAATAATAATAATAAATAGGTGGGAGCTCAGGTAAAATAACTCCTGGGCGTCCATGAAAAACCACCATTTGAGGAGTGGGAGCTCAAGGTAAAATATCTCCTGGGCGACCATGAAAAACCACCCTCGGCGAGCAGCGGCGCTTGAGCCAAGCTATTTAGCACTGTACTTGGAGTAAATGCCAATGCAGAACCCGTAGCTTCCGGGAATGAAAGCACACCCATATGGAGACACGAGCTAGACGAAATAGAAGAATGCGATCGCCCGAGGAGGGAGCCCCTACTGGAGCTGGTCCTGGAACGGGGGACAGAGCGAGCGGCCAGCGGCTGGAAGAGGAACTGGTGCAAGAGCGGCCTTCCAGTCAACGGGCACAGCCCGTACCACGAACGCAGAGCAGAAACGGCAGCAATAGCAATCACCAAGGCCATGCTGCACCTGCCAATGTTGCTGTGGCTGATCGACGTCAGTCACTCACGTTAGCAGGCGGCCGACGGCAGCGGATCATGTGGACGAGGGAGATGAATATGTACGTGATTCGCTGCTATTTTGTCTGCACGAGGATGGAGACGGACATGTCCGGCAGATCAGGGATGCTGGAAATGTTCAACGAGAGATTCCCTCGCTTTGCGAACCAGCTTGACTTGAACAAGCTGTACACACGACAGCGAGCAATTATGTCTCATAACATGCTCACAGCTGCAGAAGTGGAGTGCATCAAGCTGGAAGCGCAGAGGGAATTGGGAGAGGAGAGGACAAGATCGAGCGATACGTCGAGAAGGAGTTCTGACGGGCTGGATGCATCGAACGCGAGTGAGAGTCGTGATACGACTGCACCCACTGCTCCAGGACCAACAGCGGATATGCAACGACAGCAACTACGAGACGAACTAGCGCTCCACATGGCCACAGCAGTCACGCAGTTCCGTGGGACAGACCCCATGTCCCGGCACCGAATACCAAAGCTGCGGAATTCCTATCGGTTAACAAGTGCAGTAAGCATCCTAAACCAGGATATTTTGCCACAGTACTTGGAGGCCGTACAGCACCTTGAGGATCTGCAGTTTACGGTGTATTCAGCTGCGGTGGCTGTTGTCAAGACGCTGGGACTGCGGACGCGCCCGCAAGGCGACGGTGAAGGTCGCACACGCCCCAGCACACAGAAACCCGCGTGGATGCGACGTTTGGAGAACCGGATCGCCACATTGCGGACCAAGATTGGTCGATTAACACAGTACAAGCAGGGGAATCGATCAACGAGGCTAGTTCGTTATGTTGCTGAAATTGTGAAGCCCGCAGAACTCCGAGATCTCACAGAAGTCAACATTACGGAGATCCTCGACACCCATGTACAGCGGTTGAGTGCTCTTGCGAAACGATTGCGGCGTTATGGAGAATGTTCGAAGCGGAAGGAACAAAACCGGATGTTCAACATTAACGAAAGAGAGTTCTACAACTGCATCCGAAACGACAAGCCTGACTATGGAGAAGGCCTTCCGGAGATTGGCGAAGTCACACAGTTCTGGGCCAATCTATGGGAGAACCCTGTCCAGCACAGCGACGATGGGATGTGGTTGGCAGAAGAAGAGCGACAGTGTAATGGAGTTGGAGACATGACCGCGGTCGTAGTAACCGCTCAGGATGTACGCGAGGCTACCCGGTATACCAGAAATTGGGCTGCACCAGGACCCGATTTCGTGCACAATTTTTGGTATAAAAAGCTCACGACGATCCACGGGCGGATGGCGGAATGCTTCAACATGGTGCTAGAAGACCCCACGCAGCTACCAGAGTTCATTACCAGGGGTATCACTTATCTTCTGCCGAAGGACCAAAACACAGCTGACCCAGCAAAGTACAGACCAATAACGTGTCTTTCGAGTCTGTACAAAGTGCTGTCGTCGGTGATAGCGAGGAGGATACAAACCCACTGCAATGCCAACAACGTGATGACCGAAGAACAAAAAGGGTGTCGCAAAAACACGCAAGGCTGCAAAGATCAGGTCATTATAGATGCAGTCATTGTGGGTCAAGCCACCGATAAGCAGAGGAACCTGAGCATGGCGTACATCGACTACAAGAAGGCGTACGACTCAGTGCCGCACTCGTACCTTCTTAAGGTGCTGCAGTTGTACAAGGTAGACGGGAACATCATCAGGCTGATGCAACACGCGATGGGGATGTGGAGCACGTCCCTACAAATCACCG